>NW_023616428.1:0-40001 GCF_013339695.2 Rhipicephalus sanguineus
GAACATGTAATACACTCGCACCTTATATATTTCCTTGAGTCTAATTCCTTCTTTAGTATTTATCAGCATGGATTCCGTAAAGCAGTTTCGTGCGAAACGCAGTTGCTGTGTTTTACTAACGACTTGTTTATTAACGCAGATCTTGAACTTGATACTGACTGCATATACTTAGATTTCGCTAAAGCGTTCGACACCGTCTCACATGAACTACTAATTTTCAAACTTAATCAGCTCAATATTGACCCCAACGTACTTGCATGGATTAAAGAATTTCTCTCTAACCGTAGCCATTATGTGACAGCTAACAATTTTTGTTCCCCTAATTCCGCTGTAACCTCTGGTGTGCCACAAGGGTCCGTTTTAGGCCCACTGCTTTTCCTAATTTATATTAATGATCTTCCTTCTTGTGTTTCTTTCTCAACAGTCCGACTATTCGCAGATGACGCGTAGTTTACCAAAAGATTACTAACCATGCCGGTCATCTTAACCTCCAACGCGATCTAGATGCAATATATGAATGGTGCAAGAAATGGCTCATGACACTTAATATTACTAAATGTAAGAGCATGCGAGTTTCACGCCACACCACTACCCACTGTTCGCGTACATACTCCCTCAATAACATTCCATTACCATCTGTTGAAAATTATAAATATCTTGGTGTTCATATATCTTCTAATCTTTCATGGAATATGCACGTAGAATTTGTGAGTAACAATGCTAACCGCATGCTCGGTTATCTGCGTCGAAATTTTTCCTCTGCCCCATCGTCCATCAAGCTAACGCTGTACAAAACATTGGTAAGATCAAAATTAGAGTACGCATGCGCCATATGGGACTCAACTCATGCCATTCTCATTCAAACTCTCGAAGCCATTCAAAATCGCGCAGCGCGTTTCATCTTATCGAATTATTCACGTCATTCCAGTGTCACATCCATGAAGAACACCCTAAACTTGCCTGACCTTTCGTTGCGCCGCAGATTGTCTCGCCTTAACCTTTTTCACAAAATCTATCATTACAACAGCTATTTGAATGACGCCCTATTTCATCCACCTCGTTTCATATCACCGAGGACTGATCATCGCTATAAGGTGGGCCTACCATCCTGTCGCACCAGACTGTGCAATGACTCGTTTGTTGCTAGGACAAGCGCCGCCTGGAACCGCCTTCCCGCCTCCATCGCCTGCATAACGGACGAAAAAGATTTCAAGCTCGCCGTACAAGATGCCCTGTAACTTCTTTCTTTTCTTTTTTGTTAACTGCACTTGTAAATGTTTTCCCCACTCCTTTCTGTAGTGCCTTCGGGCCTTGAAAGTATCTTTAATAAATAAATAAATAAATAAATAAATAAATAAATAAATAAATAAATAAATAAATAAATAAATAATTGTTAGTGTTATTGGAATCTTGGAAGAATGCCAACATCATCTTGATCCATAAGAAAGGGGACGTCAAGGACCTGAAAAATTACAGGCCCATCAGCCTTCTGTCCGTTGTCTACAAGCTATTCACAAAAGTAATTGCTAACAGAATTAATACGACATTAGAGTTTAATCAACCAAGGGACCAGGCAGGATTTCGTACAGGCTTCTCAACAATAGACCATATTCATACTATCAATCAGGTGATAGAGAAATGCGCGGAATACAACCAACCCCTATACATAGCCTTCATAGATTACGAGAAGGCATTTGACTCGGTGGAGACATCAGCAGTCATGCAGGCACTGCGGAATCAAGGCATCGACGAAGCCTATATAAACATAATGGAAGAAATCTACAGCGCATCCACAGCCACTATAGTCCTTCATAAAGAAGCGACAGAATCCCAATAAAGAAGGGCGTACGACAGGGAGACACGATCTCTCCAATGCTATTCACCGCGTGTTTACAGGAGGTTTTCAGGGCCCTAGATTGGGAAGAATTAGGGATAAGAGTTAATGGAGAGTATCTCAGTAACCTGCGCTTCGCTGATGACATTGCATTGATCAGTAACGCGGGAGACGAATTACAGCTCATGATTACTGAACTGGATACGGAAAGTAGAAGAGTAGGTCTGAAAATTAATATGCATAAAACTAAGTAATGTGGAACAATCTTGGCAGGGAACAGCGCTTCGCGATAGGTGGCGAGACGCTGGAAGTTGTAAAGGAGTACGTCTACTTAGGACAGGTAGTAACCGCGGAGCCGAACCATGAGAGTGAAATAACTAGAAGAATAAGGATGGGATGGGGCTCATTCGGCAAGCATTATCAAATCATGAATGGTAGTCTACCACTATCTCTCAAGAGGAAGGTATATAACAGCTGCATCTTACCGGTACTTACGTACGGAGCAGAAACCTGGAGACTTACAAAGAGGGTTCAACTTAAATTGAGGACGACGCAGCGAGCGATGGAAAGGAAAATGATAGGTGTAACCTTAAGAGACAGGAAGAGAGCAGAGTGGGTCAGGGAACAAACGGGGGTTAAGGATATCATAGTTGAAATCAAGAAGAAGAAATGGATATGGGCCGGGCATGTAGCACGTCGGCAGGATAACCGGTGGTCATTAAGGGTAACTGACTGGATTCCAAGAGAGGGCAAACGCGTAAGGGGAAGACAGAAAATTAGGTGGGTAGATGAGATTAAGAAGTTTGTAGGTATAACGTGGCAACAGAAAGCACAGGACCGGGTTGATTGGCGGGACATGGGAGAGGCCTTTGCCCTGCAGTGGGCGTAGACAGGCTGATGATGAAGTGTTATTGTGGATTCGGTAGGAGTAAACTTCAGATACCGCCCCCTTCCTCACCCCACCCCCCTCAGTTTACCCCTTCTGTATTTTTTTTCTCCATTTAAATAACATCTACCGGATTTCATTTTCTTAGTGTGGTCACGGCTGCGATAATATGAGTAGAGGTGGATGTTCCACAAAGTTCTCAATGTCCGTGTTGATGCATGCGCCGACCATAATGAAATCCAACTCACGGATGAACACGTGCGCATGAAGCTTATTGCGATTCAGTCATGTTTCAAAATCGAAGCGAGCATGCGTTTAGAGTCATTATCAACCACGCTCCTTAATTCGATCGGGACTCCGTAAAAGGCGCATTAGAAATGTGAGCATGTATCGCTCGTTTTCACATTTCTCGTTATGTCTGCCCGGTCATACAATGGCAGGAAGACAAGTTAACAAGTCAGAGCTCACTATATGCACTAAATTACGGATGACACATGATTGCTAGCAGTAAGTGCCAGTAGTTTTACGTGTTTCCGTTATATGGTGCGGCAGCGGGTTAGTACCTGAGCTTCGTTCATTGCTTTCTAATGGCGATAAGTTCGATGCAAACACTACAAACTAAGATCACGAAGAAACGCTGGGATATTGCTAAACAGTGCTGGATACATTCTCCCACCCCGAAGCCAGAGCTAAACAATGCGAAAGCTGTGGTGACTAACGTGCGGTCCATTCCAGAGCATACGAATGTACGAAAACGTCAAAGAAAAAGAGGACATGTCTGTGAGCAGCGCAACCAATCATTGTGCGTAAACAAAGGAAACAAAAAATCATAAGAATACCGCAAGTAACAAAGAATAACACGCAGAAATTATCAGTACTATAACTAAGACGACCTTAGAAATTGAATGGATTTCAAAACAGGAGAAAGTGCCTCAGATCAGGCTGGCCGACGTTTCGATAGGGGACCTATCTTTGTCAAAGGCGCCTTGTCATCCCTGGCGTGTTAGTTTTATGGGTTAGTGATGACGTCATGTCAGCGGCGGCGCGTCTGTTGCTGTTGGTAATTGATGCCTGGAAAGAGAGAAACTCGAAAGCAGAGGAGTAAAGCCCTTGCCACATTTCAAGAGAGTTTGCAAACACGTTCGGGTCTGCCATGTCAGAGTTAAAGGTAGCTGCAAAGAAAGAAAAAAAAAGAAAAGAAGGGGGGGGGGGGTACAACCAAGCGAGAGGGCGAGTGCAGCCATCACAAAGAGCTGCAGAAGATGACATACTTATAATATGGGGTCACGGCAGGGACAATCTAGCTAAATTTACATCATTCCTAAACTCCTTTCATCCAACGATAAAGTTCACGTCCGAGACCTCAGCTGAGAGCATCAACTTTCTTGACACAACCATATATCTTGAGAATGGTATATTAAAGACTACGCTGTATAAGAAACCATTTGACAAGCAACAATACCTAGATTAGACTAGCCATCACCCAAAACATTGTAAACAGGGCATTTCAGGAGCCAAGCAACAAGGTTACGTCGCATATGCGTAGAGGATCAGGATTACGTAAACAGACTTACTACCCTAAAAGAAACACTAGCAAACAGAAGCCATCCAAACGCGTTCCTTCATAAGGCTTACACGGACGCACTAAAACTAGATCGCACTGAGACACTCAAACCACGCCCTAAAACCACAACAACAACAACGCCTCTTCTCTCACTACAAAATTTTCCAACGCACTTCCGAACATAAACAACATCCTCGCAAAATACTATCCGATTCTAACAACAAACCAGAAACTTAAAAAAATCTTCCCCGAACCGCCTAAAGTTGCCTACAGACGCAACGCCAATTTTAAAGATATGCTCGCACATGCAAAACTCGCAACAAAAACTACACCAACGTCTGGACCCTGTGGGCGTCCAAGATGTTCTACGTGCAAACATATACAGCCAGCCACCAACGTAAAAAGCACGGCATCCGATTACCTTCACAAGGTAACATCGAACTCACGTGCACCTCAAACAACCTGATCTACTGCATTGAGTGTGCCACCTGTAAAAAACAGTACATAGGCGAAACTGGACAACCATTCATTGTAAGACTGAACGGCCACCGCGCAGACACAAAGCACAACTTACCAAAAGCAGTAGCCAGCCACTTCAATCAACAAGACCACAATTTCGAGTCAAGCCAAACTTTACATTCTACAAACAAACTTCCGGTCACCACGTGAGAGGAAATACATGGAATCGTATTTGATACCCAAATTTCAATCACTACACCCATCAGGAATAAATCTAGCTCGGGTAATTTGGAATCGTTAAAGCCATAGCATGATTCCTATAATATTAAGAGACATGAAGTACGCTCAGCTTTCAAAAACCTTAACCTATTCGCAAAATAAAATCCCGACCAGCTCCCATAATACACTATCAATATTCTTTTTTAATATCTCTTAACCTTGTATGTATAAATGTGCACATACGTGTAGATATTATTCTCTTAAGATGTTTTCATTTTCTAGTGAATCCGAACCACGGTTTCCTTCCCCCTTTCCGCGCTCCAAAGGCCGCTTCTGGCCAGCATTGTCACAGCCCTCGCTTTCTCAGGAAGTTCTACGAGTCTTATTCCGATTGTTCCCCCCCGGCCGCCCCTCGTTCCTTTCAACTTTTTTTTTCCTTCTTTTTTCCCCTCTTAGTTGACGGGCGCCAATTTTTGGAAGCCACCGACGACACTGGATGCATATGCCAGCCAATTACTTCACCCATTAAGCAGGCGCTTGCTTTTCAGGCAACCCTTTCAATATCACTTAAAGTAGGCAGGCGGCATTTTAAACGTACGCCGCCCGAGTACCTTCTTTTTTTTTTTTTTGTCGTCTGTAGCTGCCTTCCCCACCACCTTCTGCAGCTCCTTGGCGGACATTTAAACGTAAGCCGCCCGGTTTTTCTCCCCGCCTTTAGTTTCCTTCCTCACCATCTTCTGCAGCTCTTTGTGATGGCTGCACTCGCCCTCTCGCTTGGTTGTACCCGCCCCCCCCCCCCCTTCTTTTCTTTTTTTTTTTTTTCTTTCTTTGCAGCTACCTTTAAAGGGGTCGTGAAACGTCCTCCAAAAATTTTCAACTACGTGTGTATTCAGAATCCTGGCCGTCCATTTAGTACTATACATCGACTCGTTTGATGTCTGGGTTCGCTGAATTACTAAAAAAGCGCAATTTCAGTTTCCCCGCTCACGTTCCAGTCAACTGTGTAGCTGACGTCATTTTAAGACAGCCAATGAAAAGTCTCTGTCGTTGACAAAACATGGTGACGCAGCGATGTTTTTGAGTTTTAGTTGACCGTGGTTCGTAGCATCATACTGTTTAGATTGTGGTGCCGGCAACACCATAACATCATGGACACACAGCGGGCGATGGCTGACCTTCCCGAACTACAGCGTCGTCTGCTAGAGCGGAGTCGGCTGTTAGGCTTTGAGCCGTACGCCGACGCACCCATGCGGGTGCGAGACCGGCCATCGTCAGAGCAAGACAGCGGCAGCGGCGACGACGGTGAAGAAGCCTGCGCCGTGGAGGCACCTGTATCGAGACCACGTGGAAAAACTTGCGCTAGCGGAAGCCCCGACCATGACCTCATACCTCCTGAGCTTTTTCGGTGGTGCGTCGAGCAAGAGGTTCTGCGTCGGTACGGCGTCACGCTTGAGGCGAGCGTTTCTTGTGTCCAAACCGAGACTCCGAAGGACATTGAGGTTGGTTTGGTAGTCTTCTGGCAGAAAGTGGTCGGAACACACGAAACCACTCTCTGAGCCCAGACCATCGGGGCCATCGCGGTTGATAGCTCGAAGCCACACTGCTCTGCGCTGTGGCTCGCTGGGCAGCTTGTGAAAGCGAACGTTGTTTGCACTTTCATAAGTTGTGCGGCACTGTCTGACGACGCACACAGTTGGCATAGCGAGGACTAAGCCACCGAGAACACACAGTAGAACACAGCTTGCGACGCTGCACTGACTGCACCGACCGAGCCCAGCAAACCGACGGGAAGGCATGGATACACACGTGAAAGAGCCCGGATGTACTTGAAAGCGGAACCGAGCAGATCACTCACTGTGATTGTACAGCTTAGAACTCAGAGCGCCAAAATAGCTCTGCTGCTTTTTCTTTTTTTAGTATCCTATAATTATATTACTTCAGAGCAAAATAAAGCGAACGCTCTCTTTGTAACTTCTCTTAACATGACGTATCACTGACGTCACATTTTAGTGCTTTTAGCGGCCGACGGTCGCGCATGGTCGCTAGCGATCTCCAAAGAACTGTGATTTCAAATGGGTGTCATTAATTACAGAATGGATATTGTGCCGAAATATTTCGGAATTGGTATGTCTAATCCGTATTAAATCAGGGAAAATTGCAACCGGGAAGTTTCATTTTCGTTTCATGACCCCTTTAACTCTCCCTTGAGATTCATATCACTGATTCTACTGCATGAACTATAATTATGACATAATAATAAACTCTAATTTTGGAACCCTGATTGTAAATCCACTATGGTCATTATGCACACTAATGCAAGGTACAATGCCAGCAAATTTCTTTTTGTTTCTGGCTTTGCCATGAAAAAAAAAGCAACACTGAAGAGGTCTGACAAAATGCGCTCACCTCAAGAACAAACTCCAGCAAGGCATTGTTTGTTCCCAATGAAAAGAGCCTAGACTTTTTGCTGTACAGGCTAAGTGCCGCATCTGCAACAAAGCAGCATAGACAAGATTGGGCACTGACAGAACGCTAAAAGAATTAAAACACCCCAAGAAGGTAAAAAAATTTACTATCAGCTTCGAACTTTTATGAAGCATGGGACCGAAGTAAGAGAGTTGACTGTTGGGCTAGTTGGTGTTTAGACATGGGAACCACATGACATGAGACATGGGTTAAAAGCGCAACACCACACAACACAAGAGAAGACTAGACTAGCAAAGGCACAAACTAACAACTGACTTATTGAAGGCAGATCTCCAGATACATATACCAACAGGCTGCGCAGGCGCATCGTCGTAACAATCCTAGGAAAAATCAAACGTCGCGGAAGAAAATCAATTTCCACTTTATACAGCGCAATGGAAGTGTCGCTAACACACTCCTCACCTGCTTTTCCGATTAGAAATGCTTCCAACGCTTCCAATGTCCAAAGAAGAAAGAGCTAAATAATGTCTGAGTCTGGACATTCAGCTTAGCATGTTTTGATTTCCAATATGTCCTGATGCATGTGAATGATGTAATTTCGTACAATTTTACTGATTGCAGGCACAAACTGTTTAGAGATTTTAAATTTTTTTTTGTAGAAACCCCGTCGTCTAAGCTCTTGACACCTACTGTACTTTTGCCATGCTTCAAGTCACAAAGCTTTCAAGCTATAGTGTCAAAGCTCGTACCTGAATAAAGAAACCAAAATGATGCAAAACATACAGAAAGCAAGACACTCTTGTTGTTGACAATCTTTTTTTTTTTGTATCTTGCAATGCCTTACAATATCTTATAAAGCAAGAGTGCAGACTGTGCATATAAAGGTACAATGCAAATTTTGTTAACCTTGCTTCACACACCTACGTACAGTGGTGAGGAGGAGACGATGGTACAGAAGCTGCGCACTTGCAGCTTTACTCAAAAAGCAACGACAACAGGTATTACATTCTAATTACACTTTACTGTTATTATTATTACTGTTCTTTGGTTTGAGAACAAATATACATCTGAAAAAGAAAGGAAGAAGCGAGGAGCAAGCTGGCGTTTTCGTTTGAATAGACAACGCATGCCTGCTCTTCACAAAAAAATAGGAAGGAGGGAAGGAAATTTCAGACTAAAATAAAGCAGTGATGCAAGATCCGATATGGCAGTAGAAACAGAAAAGGTAACTGCAGGTTTCACTACTAAATGAATGCTAAAAAACTAGGTGAAGTAGTGTCAAAAGTCTTGGCACTAGAAAACATGCTACAAGCAGGAGGCCATGTTAACTTGTTCTAGAAAAGGACAAAGGGTGCAACAAGCCCGTCCAAATGTGAATGTCATCATACAAAAGCATTTTCAGTTCACACGAGAAAAGAAAGAAGAAAACGTGCAAATCTTACAGCTAACAAGTACTACCTAGCAAAACAGGCCATTACACAAGCTGTAAACCAAACACTCAACGATGCGTACCTTTAATCCTCGTAAAGTCCAGGGACGTTTCCTTGATGGCGAAGTCTATTTGGAAAGGTGCAATTTGTTCTCTAAGGATGAGCAAGTGCTTGATTTGGAACAGTTCTCCATCTATGTTGGCCTGCAAAATTAAAACAACACAACACAGAATTATGATCATAACCTGAAAATCTTTTGCAGCATTTCCAACACACACACTGTATATTGCATCTCATAACTCAGTCAAGAAAAGAACACTCGCAATCTCCTAAACACTTCCCGTATATATGCCCATCTGAGCATTTGGCACATGAAGGATAGAGGAACTGCACAAGCAAGTTCTCACACCCTTCGAAAGTACTACTAGGTGCTTATACCCTCTCTGTGATTAGTTAAGACTGATCATCGACAATATCTTTATGTTCTAACCGACACCCTCATCATACAGCCATCCTGGGGCTTCCGTGAAGGCTGGGTCATAAAATGGTCTCATTAAAGCAGTTAGCTGGGCTAGTTGGAATACTAAACTTTACCAGTGTTCTTACTGTCCCTTTTCCTTTCCGTGTTTGCATGTTCTTTCCTATTTCGCTTAAGCGCTGGAAATGCATCATGGAGCTATTAACTTTCACTGTCACACCTTTACGAACTCCTAGATGACCTCTAATGTGGAGCCCGTAAAATGTAACATGTGAAACAAAAATCGTGAATTACTGGAAAAAGGCGCTATGTAAAGTCGCAGCTGTCTGTTTTAGTGAGGTTATATGCAAGGAGACATTTATATTATGTAAGCAGTGGAAATTATGTTTCAAAATGAGCTTTAATATGGGTCAAGTTCCCAAACTTGACCCAGGCTATGTTGCTGGCTGTTTGATACTGAAATGCTATCGTGCACCAACATTCATCGCATGAAGCCACTGCAGAACTTCTTTAAACAACTGCACACTGCAAAATGCAGTACAGTCGAAACCCGCGATGAAATCCCGAGGGAACGAAATTCTCACTGCAACGAAACCTTTTCGGAGCACCGGCGAACGCCCATAGGAGTCAATGCATTTCGTAACTCGCGACTACGAAAGATATTCATACCGCAGTCCCTCATTAACGAAATTTTTGAAACACGAGCGGGCAGATAATCCACTCTCGCAACATTAACTGCATTCGAAAACTGCTGAAATGCATTCATGCTACACTTAAATTGCGCAAAACTCTCGCTACAGCGCACTTGAGAGGCAGCCGCCATCATTGTTTACAAAAAAGCGTAAAGCTGGCGACAATGATGATGATGATGGCTTGCCGAAACACCTGCACGTTATCGCGGACTACGTAGCCAAATCCACATTCCTCATGGAGTTTTGTACGTTGGCTTGGCTCTGTGCTTGGCTTTGTCGGCTTTGCGTGCAATGGTCGCGTGTGTGGAGCCATTTGTGGAGCGTTTGCTTAGTCGCTTGGTGCAACGTGAACTGTGTGTTGCGATTGCTTCGTCCGATTTCGCTGCCTGTGAAGATGCCGCCTCCAACGAAAAAACTGAAGTTCATCACGCCGGAAGATAAGCCTGCAATCATCAGTGAGGTGGAAAATGTCAGGAAAAAAAATGGACATCGCCGAAGAATTCGGCGTTGCGTGCAGCTCGCTGTCCATGATTCTGCGCTGATTCGCGCTGATCCAGCGGAGCAGGAAGAAGGTTCGCCTGTAGGCGCACTTGACGGTACTGGTGGCCGCGCAGTGCCCCCGTCACTGACCAGTGCATGGGGCGAACTTTGTGCCGTGGCAAACGAGATTCCCAATCGAGAGGCATGAAATTGCTGCATGATAAGGCCCGCCAAAGCAAACTTACTGATTTTTGGAAATAAAATGTGTTTCTTGTAAATTCCATGTCTTTTCTGCCGCATTCTCGTGCCAACGAAATTCCCGCAAGAGCAAAATTTTGTGCTTTCCCCGCCGATTTCGTTATTGCGGGTTTCAACTGTACTGTCACATCAAAAGGACAGCCTCTTGGGCTAGTTGGTCTAACATTGTTATTTACTAGATATAGTGCAAAAAAATAAAAAGTTAATGCGAACACGAGAAGGAACACAACAGACGAGGACGAGCGCTAAGTAATGTCACAGACCTTGTTCTTTGAGATTTCTGTCCCCGCAGTGGATAGGGATTCGATGCATGCTGCAAGCACTTCCTGGCTGAGTCCTTGGAAGATGGTTTTCTGGAAAACAGTAAATTAAAAGAAGAAGGGAATAAAAAAGACTGAAGTGGCTCAATGAGAGTGAAGCAATATACAGCAAGAAAGGGCTTCACAAGCTGAAAAGTAGGCAGGCACTGCAGTCACCATCTGATACACTACTGAACAACACTCATACCTCTTTGGCTAGTAAAATCTTTCTTCAAAACTTCTTTTTTTCATCCATTTCAAAGATATTGGCAGACCATGACTTTCGGAGATACCTTCCATTTTACAACAGTATTTCATGTTTCTAGCGTGACAGCACTGCTGGCAGTGTAATGAGATTAAGCACCTTGCTTAACACTGTGCCAAGAGTGACTTCAGTCTTAGGAGCTGACGCATCTTGTATTACTCCATGAAAGTGATGACTGAAGAATATAGCACACATTTTCATCTTCTTTTTGGGGGGGCCACCTGCAGAACAATATCACATATAGCTTCTGGAGCTTCTGGTGCTTAGGACTTCTGATTATGTGGACTTTTTGGCAGTTCCCTTCAAGTTTGAATTATCACTCGGTGAAGTGCAGTCACTATCAAAAGCCATGACAAACTGGTGCAAAACTTCCAGGTGGCTTCACTACCCATCTTTTGTTAGTGCGCCTTGCTTGACTTGTCATCCGCTGCTGCAGTAATAGAGGCTGCTCGGCCGTTGCAGAGAGGTAATCTCTAATAACTAGGGGTGTGCGAATATTCGAAATTTCGAATATTTTTCGAATAGTGTTTGCTATTCGATTCGCACCGGAATTTTATTATTCGAACTATTTGAACTTCCCAAAGACAAATACAGTCAACGTCCGATTGAAAGTGACCCCTTCAGATTTTCAATATGGTTCAGCTCATTACACTCTCGTATTGCGGCAAAGCTGCCTTTCAAGCTCCGTTACGGTCGAACTTTGCCAAGACACAGTCAACGTCCGATTGGAAGTGGTCCCTAAATTTTCAATATGCTTCACCTCATCACACCCCCGTATTGCAGCAAAGCTGCCTTTCAAGCTCCGCTACGGTCGCAAATGTGTTAACTCAAGAAAACGCTGGCTCCAACATGAAGATGAAAGATGTGGCAGAGTTGAGGGCTCTATTAATGCTGTTTTGGACCTGAAATTTGGGCAGGAAGTCCCAAAAATCGGACGCTTTTTAGCATCCAAAATTTCAGGTGTTCTTATATATCGCCGTCTACGAGGCAGACTTGGAACGCCGGACTTGAAGGGAGCACACCCTTGTCAATTGGGTTTCCACAGAAGTTGAAAGAGGAGGAGAGGCTGAGGAAATAGCATCTTTGCTTAACATGTGTAAAGTGTTGTAGGCAACACTTTGGTTGCACAAAATCACGTACATAAATACAAATCGGCCTCTACATTGCCTCATTCTTGATAAGACAACTATGAAACACCACCCCGCCAGTGCTTCATCAACCTAGTGAAAAGAAACACTTTCATGTTGCTATCTCATAAGAATATGCTTAGGAATCCTCCCTAACTTTTTTTTCTGCAATTTCACTTCGAAGTATTCGAACAATATTCTAGAAATATTCGAGAAATATTCGAAAAATATTCGATTCGATTCGCACTCACACTTCAATATTCGAATTCGCTTTGCAACCAAAATTTTGCTATTTGCACAGCTCTACTAATAACACTTAATATTTCTGGTGCCTTTCAAAAGATTGGTAGCTGGCAATGGTGGCGGAGGCGATCATCGACCATGCTTGTCGTCTGGGTGGAGCCCAGACCCGTAGCCGGGGGGTCTCTATGAGCCCCCCCCCCCCCCTCGAAATTTTGATGGAGGGGGATGTTTTACCGAAAATAAATAATAAAAATTCTCAAATAGTAAAGGTTTTCAGCAAATGCCCCCCCCCCCCCCCTCCGAAAAAAATTCCTGGTCTGGTGGAGCCTCTCCAAACTTCTCAAGTTGTTTTAGACATTCTACAGGCTCTAACTACATGCGCATGATGTGGAGAGCTTGTTCATTAATCCTTGAAGAATCAGGTGCTGCCGTCAACATGAACCCATGTGCGGAGAAAAGCCAGAATTTAGACTTGAAAAGATATGTACGAATGCTTCTGGAAGCTTTTCCATTCCCTGTCTCAGTGGGATCATGGCTTTTCTGACATAGAACCTTGACTACACTGTTTGCATCGTTTCAATCAATGTCACTCATACATCCATTTGATGTTCCTTTACACACAATATTTCGCGTCTGAAATAAAAGAAAGAGGCTGTGCTGTGCGAGAGAAAGGAATGCAAAGCACTCACATCAACACAGCGGTAGAGTTTCGAGAGGCACACCAGCGCCCTTCGAACGGTGGGGTACCACATTCCGTGCAAGTCGGCAGGAGAATCTAGGAAAATGCGTGTGGTCCCACATTAGTACAGCCTTCACACTTCATTGATGTAACGGCTACTTTTCATGCTCACACGCTAAAGCATTCCTAACTGAATTTCAGAACTGTTGTTTCCCTGACAACATTAAACTAACCATACAAATGCTGTCTACCAGACATATACAATAAAAGAGAAACTTCTAAATTTGAATGCATGAGAGAGAAAAATTATCAGCTCAAGTAAGGTACAGTTTGAACTAACAAGAGCCTTGTTACGAAGACTTGGTGCACTATTTGTGCTAACTAGTATCTATGATGGTTAAGTGCAATGGCGTTGAAAATGAGTTTGGCTCCATTACAGTAAAGGTGCTGCCAAAAAGCTCTGCCCATGTGATACCCCTGCACTTTTAATGAATTGAATTTGTCCTGAAAGTATCCAGCATTAATAAAAAAAAAAAGATTATTTTGAAAACGTTCTAAGAAACCATACTTTCAAAATGAATTGAGTAGTTAAGCCAGAATAAATGAACAGGATAAAACAGGAATGACACAATTCTTCCCAGTTCAATTTTTATATTAACATAGTTCTAAAGTGCCATGAATCAAGAGAGCACCAGAAGATTGCAGAAAATTCTTATTTTTGAAACTGAATGTGTCAGGTATAATTTTCATGAGGTACTAATCTGATCTTTATTAGAGTAAAAACTATGGCTAGTAGTATGCGGTTATAATGGACATTAGGTTCAACGAAGGCACTTCTGCATTGGATGCAACTTTGATGCAATAAGGTTGAACTGCAGTGCAATGCCCTTGTACACAACACTGCATGGCTGAATGTTACTCACATCCTTTGTGCCTCGTAGATGGCGCAGCATCCGAGTTCTGTGCGGAAACGGTCGTGTGCATAGTGGTGCTGCCGACCACTCGTTTCGGTGACATGCTGAGACGACGACACTTGGAGCACCGCCGCCTCGTATGGCTTTTCGGTAGAGTGAGCGCTGCCTTGCGGATGAGGCAGGCTTCCAGAGGCCGAAGAACCGATGGACACCAGGGAGCCCCTTGAGCTCGACCGGCTCAGGGAGTTCTGTGCAAGACTCTCGGCGATGCTCTGTGTTGAAAAAAAAAAAAAATACAGTAAGTCTACACAGTCCGACCAATGCGGCATCAGAACAACTCGAACACCACTGAGAAAGCTTTGCTTTAAAAGGTTTATGAACCACTCCTCTCGGGCTTGGTGCAAGAACGCATCGTGTGGAAAGCAGACACTGCTACGAACGGCTCAGCCAAATCTTTCAGTCGAGCGCGGCAAGGACAGTTCAGAAGTAGAACGCGAAGTTGCCATTTTCTCAGGTGCCCCTTTTTCATACAGAGGCCAGTGCTCACTCTCTTTGAAGCTGTCAGCACCAGCTGTTTGGTGTCATGAAACAGATAGCATGCTATTGGCCAACAGCCAATATAAATCAAGACTGGTGGTTGGATCAGATGCGCTTCTTGCCATGAGGGGCCGCTACGTGCCGGCGCCACGCTCCATAGTCTGCTAACATTAGACAGTAGCCACACTACCGCCCACAGGAATCGCAACGAGAGAGAGCGATCGCGTTTCATCACGTGTGCTCAAGATCATGACGCGTGAGGACATAGTTTCTTTCCCCCGTGACATCCCTAGCTGTGTAGCTTCCAGCGCGCTCGTCAGGATGAGAGAAGAGAGAAAGCACTTAACGTGTGCGACGAATCCCAGTAACTCCGCTCATTCTTGCCGGATTCGAGAAATTTTTGCGGCAATCGATTTCTGAGGCAATAAACTTCGATACTGAGGTCATTCGATGATTATTTGAAAGTGTGCTTCAAGACTCCTTTAAATCGAGAAGCAGAGCAACAACCTCAGCGATGGAAACTTTGTTCACAGCAACCACGTTTGCCGTTTTGCAACATCACATGCACGCATCATGTAAAAAAAATTGAGCAAACATTCAGTAACACGTATGAAATTCCAGTCATCTTTCGGATTCTTTCTATGTAGTAGATAGCCCTGCCATGGAATAAGCCTGAACGAGACTTTGCACAAAAAGTTTCGATCGGTGTTTCACATTTATTCCACGAAACACCACCCGCAAGTTGATTCTATTGAGTAGGTACCAAAGCTACAGTTAAATAAACAGGCAGCTCGACTACTTATAATTAAAACTTGTTGCATATGCAGTGCACTCAACTCAAAACACTTTCATTTAAATGCATGTAGCCTATTAATGTACTAATCAGCTTCACATGAAATGTGTTCCTTTCTTCATGAGTCAAGATAGTCTTTTCAACTTCAAGACTGCTGTGAGCAAGCCCTTAGGTATCCCGAAACTAGTGGCAACATCCTTTTTATTCTCACCACTTGAAATTGCTTGCAAGATGCTAGCTCTGTTCTCAGGCGAAGAGGAACTGCCTCTCCAGTTTGTGCATTTATGCGCACAGTATTCAACAAACAATTAAAAAAAATGCAATGACCTTTTTCTTAGGAAGAACTGCCATTACTCTCTCTTAACATGAAAACTTGGTAAGTGAGCAGTCAGAAGCATCACAATTACTATTTCCCGAGGTAAGAAAATCAGTCTGCTTGTAACATATTCATCCAAATCTAGGCCGATGGTTTATTTTCAAATAATCATACACCAAACTCTAGGGTCGGCTTAGAGTCGAAGATTTGAAAAATGCGCATGTTTCAAATCAAAACAGAGAAACAAATTCACCATGTCCCACTAAAGGGAACCATGTGGGGATGCGAAGGAGTGCATGGGTCGACTTGAAGTTCCGTTCATCACGTGCACCTTGCCCGATGTTAACGCGTCCTTACATGTGGAGCACACCATGAATTCTATGTAGTTGCTGTTGCTGTTACTCGTCCCGAACTCTTGTTGGAGCACGCCACGCGGGTTCATCGCACGTCTGCAGGATCTCGTTCCCCGACACCATCACGTGATTGCTGAGAGAGTAAGGTGGAGAGGCCACAGCGTCTTACCCAGCCCCTTAAGGGGCGACGTGGGTCTTGAAAGGTGTGTTTTTAATAGTTGGGTGAACAGAATGAAATTTAATACACTTATTCAGTTTTTTCTGCAAATTCCAAATCTGTGAGTAGATTTTTAATAGCTACATTAGAACAAAATATATGCTATTTCTACAACGTTTTCTAGCACATTTCTTACGGGGATTTTTTGAAACTTCTTTTCGTCAAACACAAAAGCAAAGTATGTGGCAAGATTGCCAGAAAGCTGATCTAGCCGATGATGCTATTTATTATCTAATAATGTTGTTTACCAAATGATAATTCTCGATAATCATAAAGTGTATGGAGCAAAAATTTTTCACTCATATTTGCATGCATTTATATTGCATTCGAAGTTCGATGAAAACAATAAAATTAGCATCATCAGCTAGATGAGCTCTCTGGCAGTCTTGCCACATAGTTTGCTTTTGTGTTTGACAAAGGAAAGTTGCCAAAAAGTACTGTAAGAAATATGCTCTCAGAAATTGCATATCTTTTGTTCTAATGCAGATAATAAAAATATACTTGAAGATTTGGAATCTACAGAAAAAACTGAATAAGTGTACTATATTTCATTCAGTTAACCTAATTAATAAAAAAACTTTTTTCAAGACCTATGTCTCCCCTTAAACAGACCCGAAAGCGCTAGCGCGTGCCAGCGCGTTCTGACTAGGATACAACACGTTGGTTCATCGCGCGTCTGCAGAATCTCGTTCGCCGACGCCATCACATGATTGCTGAGAGAGTGTAAGAGGGAGAGGCCACAGCGTCTTACCCAGCTCCTTACACAGGCCCAAACACGCTAGCGCGCGCCAGCACACGTGGTTTTGTCTGCGTTACGCCAAGCTAGGACAGCCTACGGCAGCCCGGGCCCATAAAATGCGCTGCACGTGTCATCATCAAGGCGGTCGAAGAACAAGACAAAGAAGACTTCTCCATGGCGCGAGCGTGCGCTCAATATGTTACAGATGGCTATGGTAGGTTTTAGAAAGCGGACAGTCGCCAACGGAGCTACGGACAAAGCCCAGCGCAAAAGCTGCTTCACATCTAAAATGGTGTTAGCACCATCTGGACAAGGCAGTATCGTAGCCACTGCTAGCTCGTGCTAGTCACTCCAGTAGCCAGGTGAAATAGTACAGGAGAAAGGGGCAACGCAAGCGATGCCGCCTGCCATGCCACCCTGGATAATTCGCTGACTGTTCACACTGTCATGGCCTGTCGTATGCCTACCAGTTCCAAATGCACCCGCAAGTCGCAGTATGGCCAACGTTACTCTGTACTATAAAATATATTTAACATTTTTGGCCACATAGGGCGACTGGCCAATGATAACAACTTCACTACGAGGGGTGATGACTGGAGATGTAATTGCAGCCACCAATGAATGCACTAATGCATACCGTAAGTGTGCAGCAAGCCACAGCAGTGAAGTCGGTGGTTAATTTGCATTGCCTCACCCTTCTTTTCTTTTCCTTCTTTGTTTTTTGTGACTGCTGCTTTTGGGTGCTCCTTTAGTGCTATTGCCTGTTAGGCAACAGCACTGAACCAAGATAAATGAGGGGTACAGCGGTGAGGTAATCTACAGAATAATGTTAAGAAGACAACTACGACACCTTGCACGGCACACTCACGGTGACTTCACTGTCTCATTCATTCATCCAGCATTGAATGATGGGATAATATTACTGAAAACAGGCTCAGTGCGGTGACTGATACTAGCTGTGACTCCCAGTTGTCAACACATCTGTGTAAAAGTTGCCGTTCTGAACAGTGAACCACCAATAAATTTTTATTTCACACAAGAAGCGGTCAATTTAGTACTACAATACTTAAATATGACAGGTTTTGAATGCCAAATCAATACACCTTGGCATGCTAGACCAAAGAACAGTAATGCAAAATTTTGGTCAGAGTTCACTGGTCGAAACGCAGAATGCTGCAATTTTAGCAAAACGTCGCTAAATGGTGGAGACTTTTTAGAAATTCATATTCTTAATCTTTCGATCGATCCTTTTCTTCTAGGAATGTAGTGGTCAATCTGCTCTGAAGTTTGCAGCTTTGGATTGTCTCCAGCTGCAGCAAGTGTGTGACTGTATCCACCAGTCCTGTGTGTGCTTATCAAAAATATTGTGACTCAGCTGCATCTACAGTTGACAAGAAGACTGTGATGAACCAAAGAGTAGCTATTCTGGCAGTGCTATGGAAACACTAGTTGGCCAGGAATATGTCACTAAAAACGTTGCTGAGAGTCTGCCGTTAAGGCAGACTCTCAGCCGTTAAGGTGAATGCTGGAAAAAGAATGCCGTTAAGGTGAATGAACATTTACACACTTAAAGGCCAACTCCGGCGATTTTTTCACCATGTCAGGGCAATGGTACTTTTATCTTCCTGAGACACTCTTGTCACGCGCCCGATAGCACAAATGCTCAGGAAATTCGAAATAATTTTTAATAAGCAAAAAGGCGCAATACTGAAACCGAAACCCAACCAAGTGTACTGTCTCCGTATGACATAGTAGTTGTTACGAACTGGAAGTCGTGCAAGGCATGCCAGTCACGCCGGCGCGGAGTACGAAAACTGTGACAGCCGGGACGAGCAGGCGCACAGTGGAGAGGTTAGCATGCCGCGCATCAGCTGTAATGTCTGCCACTGACAGTGCCGCGTCTGATACTGACAGTTAGCGGTGCCCTCGGCTGCGTCACTTCCGTCGCCTTAACAATATTAACGTCACAGACGCAATGTTGCCAATAATTGTGGGAAACCGGGAGGGAGTTTGCAGACAATCTTAAAAATTCATTTGCAAACAATCTGCGCGTGTCTCAAGCCTGTCATTTGGCATAAATGACGGAAACTTTCAAAGGAACGTACCCAGCAAATTTCATTGAGATCCATCGACCTCGAAAAATCGCCGGAGTTGGCCTTTAAAGAGATGTAATGTTAACTTTTACATGCCTCCATCATCTCGAGCTTTTCCGGATATGCCAAATCACCAGGTGCAGGATTGTAGCCCAGGATATCCGTGCGAATGTAGACCAAAGTCCGGTAGACCAGCCGCTCCTGCACATCTTCGAGCATTTGCTGGGCAACCTTGCAAAATGCTCGCAGCTCATTTGCTGCGATAGTCAAAGGGAGAACAGGGAGGCTTAAAAAATGACCAGCGAGCATATAAAACACGAAGAAATTGCACAGTAATGGGATAAGTTTGATCTCTGAACGTGAATGCCTGCACTCAGCCAAAATTTCCCGCAGCTGATTTTCAGGACTTTGTTCGATCTACTAAGCACGGTAGACAGTGCAGATTATTCAACAGCTACAAACACCAAGAAGTGTTTTTCCTAATTACCGTACTAGCCTTCCTGTGAGGCATCTTGTTCAACAAAAGATAGCCTAGTCACATTTGCATGTGGTGAGCGTGAAAACAGCATGCCCGTCTGATGTCGCGGAAAGTGCAAACGCGGCTCCTGCTTTTGCAACGAAGCAATGTGCAACAGACAAGACCCCAAACGTGCAACTAGCATCTTGTTTTCATGCTCAATAATGACTAGCAATTTGTGAACAAAGAAAGGGGCCTATTGTGTGATACTTTGAGTGCACTTACGATTTGCAGCGACATGTTGCTCCATCATTTCAACCTGGAAACAAAAATTGTAGCAATAAGTTTTATACCTATAGCAAAGGTAATGAATTGAAGAAATGGTTATCATTCCGAGGGAACGATGCATGGAACATGTAAAAAAGAAAGGAAAACATTGTACCTTCAATATACTGCAGAGTTCTGCCAGTGTTTCCAAGTGATTTATGTGGATGATGATGGGACGGAAAACATCGTACAGTCGCCCACAGAGGTGACTCAGAAAGTCACTAAAGAAAAGAAGAAACAATGATGGAAATATATGTTATAATGCTTCTGGAATTAGAAGAATAAGTAATACCTCAACACTACATGTGCGACAATAATTATCGGTTACAGTTGAGCTTGCTTAAAATTATCTTACTTCATGCTGCTTCTTAAGTCCTGAGGTGTGCGCTACAAAAATATGTTTGTTATAAAATTGTTGTCTTGATAGTAGTCATTGATTGAGCTTAAACAAGAAACAACGCAAGCACTCAGCTTTCTTCAGGAACATGTTATCGAGGTATACTTGGCTACAGAATGTGAGATATGTCACCTTGAAACTCAACAAGGTCAACAAGCGGCTTAACGTGCATCAAAGTATTTTTGGTGACTTTACAGTTTTGTAAGCAGTGGGGCCGGTGCTTCGATGTATGCTGATGACAAAGTGGTGCTCAGTGAATCACGAGAAGGCGAGGTGAATGTTTGGAAAGTGAGATGCTTGTGTGCTATGACCCCTAATTAAAAAAAAAATGTATGACGTTTTACGTGCCAAAACCACAGTACGATTATGAGGCATGCTGCAGTGGGGGAGCTCCAGATTAGTTGTGACAACCTGGGATTCTTTTACGTGCACCTAAATCTAAGTACACCAGCGTTTTTGCAATTCACCAACATTGAAATGCGGCAGCTGTGGACGGGAATCAAACCCACGCCCTTGTTTTAAGCAGTGCAACACCACAGCCACTAAGCCAACATGGTGTGTCAAGTGCGCCCGTGGACTTACTCCAACAGTGACGTGGCCTTGGTGAAAAATTGCATGTACAACTGGTGCTCGTCTTCGCAGAGGTGCACCAGGAAGGCGCACCCGCTCCTGACCAGAGCACAATGGTCCCGCTGGTGAGTGGCTGCGAGTTCTTTCATGGCTGTCGACACGCTAGGCCCGAGTAGCGTCTCTCGTTGCTCAAAATAGCACGTATGGCAAGCATCCATCAGCTCTCGGTACCTGGATGCACACAAAAGATAAAACCGTATGGAATACTGATACAAAAGCCAAAAACGCCCATGCGCAAAAGTTCTGACGTCTGAACACTCGCACGTGGATGCCTTGAAGAGAGGGGCATAGTTTCGGACTTGTATGTGGACAGAGTGTCCATGCAACAGCAAAGAAGCAAATTGACTGAAGGAGTGAACAGCCGAGCGGTTCTATTTCTCTCCACCCTTGACATTCAGACTAGTGTGAGATTTACTAAGTAATTTAGACACTACACATGCCAAGAGTACTTGAAAAGTAATCAATGATTATAAATAGATGCATATTTCAATGCAAACTTTGTTAGTAACAATAATATTTGGGGTTTAACGTCCCAAAACCATGATATGATTATGAGGGATGCCATAGTGGAGGGCTCCGAAAATTTCGACCACCTGGGGTTCTTTAACGTTCACCTAAATACAAGTACAAGGGCCTAAAACATTTTCGCCTCCATCGAAAATGCAGCCGCGGTGGCCGGGATTCGATCCTGCGACCTTCGGGTCAGCAGTCGAGCGCTGCAAACTTTGTTAGAGCCACAGGCTTTGAAAATGCACATGAAAAAAAATTTTTTTTTTTAATGAATAATCAATAGACGGAGAGATTAGCTACGTTTTCATATCATTAAGACAGTCTTATATAATGCTTACAATTTCTAAAGTAATGTTCTCATCTATGTTCATTCATAATATGGCGCTCTGAGGAGAACCGAAAAATGCCAAGGTGACCTTGAAGAAAAAAAGAACACTGAGTGAGAAGCCATAGAATTGCTCCGCATAAAAAGAAGGAAGTTGAACACTTACTCAGCATTTCGCTCCACACGTTCTTCAATCTGGCCCACCAGAGAGTGAATCCTAGGTGCGTGGGTCCTAAACTTGCCGTACAGGAGTGCGAAAGAATTGTCGGTGGAGCACAGGGGGTCCTTGCGGGACAACACTTGGTGCGTCGTGTGCTCCAGGGTACTCGTCACGTACGACCGAATCATCTCCAGCGCTTGCCACTGCATGTGTTTGAACTTGACCAAGTAGGCACCCGCCTCTTTGTATTGTGGCTGAAACAGCAGAAACCAGCATCAGTTATGTGGAAGCTTTGACTTAAGGTGAGGGTCTTATTGTAAGTACATCGGCAACGAGATATCACATTTTTTTTTTAAATCACTGTATCGGGTGTGATAATATCACTCTATAAAGTCCGATGAATTTTATGAACTGTCACAGGCGCCACTTTTTTTTTAATCAGCTCCATCAATTCTGAAATAAAAATTGCTGAAACTTTCATAAAAATTATCAATTTTACAGCTGTATCAGCTGTATCAATTTTACTCTGCAGCGATGAACAATAACACAATTCTGTAAACTACACCTAACAATAAGTCTGCAACGGACAAAACTGGTGTATAACACGCAGCTCTGAAATATACCAACAATTTGTGTGTAGGATCTCTGTACAGCCCTTGTAAACATTGCAACAAATTTGCGTAAGATACATAGCATATATTAATTTGTCCTTTTTTAGATGTTTTAATGGATGCACTACAGAACTGCAATGTTGTCTTTTGGCACAGAGTTAGGGGTTTGTAAACTTAACAATTTTATTTTTAAAACATACTGATTTGTGCCTACTATTCCATTTTTTTTTCACTAGGACTTAGCTTTCTGTCCCAAAGCCAAAACTTGGGTTGTCTCAAACCAAACAACTAAAATATCGATGTTTTATATCCCAAAACCATGGAATGATTGTAAGACACACCATAGCTAAGGACTCCGGATTAATTTTGACGACCTGGGTTTTCTTTAATGTACCCATCCGGATTAATTTTGACCACCAGGGTTTTCTTTAATGTGCCCATATATCTAAGTAAATGAGTGTTTCTGCATTTCAGCCCCATTGAAATGTGGCCACCATGGCGGGGAATCGTACGCGCACCCTTGAGGTTCAGAGCTACACCTCAGCTGCCAAGCAAGCGTCCACAATTAACAAGTTGCCTCACACAAGCATTTCTGTATACACGCAGGAACACAGCTGCATATGTGCAAACCAAAGTAAATGATATAGATAACATTACACACTCACATTTGATTCTAGATAGCTGATGCACTCATCCAGTCTTGTCAACATAGGTATGAAAGTTTCGCTCAGGACAGAAATGTCGGGGGAAGCCATTTTCTGAATTGAGAAGAAAAGAAAACGTGAACAAACACTCACACGAAGGTCACTACTATTCACTCTCAAAAGTAACCTTCAAGCCTTACTTGAGATAACGTGTCCAATTCTGTAAAGTACCGCAGCTTTTCGGCAATGGTTTCTACAGCATTCATCAGCTTTGACTGCAAAGGCATAGGCAAGGTGTCACTAATAATGACTGGGATGGTGTATACAAAATAGGAAGAAGAAAGCACAACTCCGTGACGGTACCATACCTGTTCATCCAGCAGGTGCTCGCAGGCCTCGTGAAGTGCATTCGTTTTGTTAGACACAAACTCATATTCCTCTTGGAGCAACCTGAGTTGCGCCATCGACGCGTCGATTTCACTTAGCAGTCCGCAACACTTTTCCCGGTAGGATGACACCACATCAATGTAGTTGCTGTACAGAATGTCAAGGGAGTGCAATTCCTTATTAGGATGTAGTGAACACTACCCACAAATTGTACAAGTCAATTTCCGGTGGCATTTTCTTGATGCATGCTACAAAGACTATGAGAGGTAACTGTGGTGCTAGTGTCTACAAAAGCCACAATTATGGCAGTGCAGCCAGTGTGGGAATGATGTACAACACATGAATTTGCCTACACTTTGTACTTCTGGCTTTAAACGGATTCGTGAATTTGAAAACTGATCATTTCCAACTGGCGTATTGCATTATAAGTGCGATACTTTGCATTGATTATGCATGTGTGCAGGAACTAATCACCTATATGGGCTTAGAAAACTGTGAGCGCAGGAAATGTAGAAATGTCAAGCGTAATGAATGTAGTCACAAGAATGCTCGAATGCAGAAGCACGAAGACTGGAAGAATGACTGGACAAGTCTGTTTACTGACCAACCTTCCCAGAACGTCACAGTTTTCTTTAACAATCTCTGTGGGAAATTCCTGCGGCACAGTTATTTCACTTGACTAAGGGTGAAGTTACCTATGACTAAACAAGCGAACTTGTGCCCGATTGACTAAACTTTCAAAGCATGCATCTAAGGAGCGGTCAATGGCAGATCCAAATCGACCCGTAAAATTCGTAATTAAAAAGAACTAAGGTGCAGAAACAAACAAACGACTTCGTACGTGTATTCCCAGTCACTCTCCTCCATCATCTTCTCTTCCACCTCCGAGAACCACGTCAGGAACTAGAAGAGAATATTTAATAAAGTACACTGTTCGCAAGCAAGAGACAGACGTGACAACGTTGAAGCTGTTGTCAGCGTACCTGTTGTGCATTTGTGATCACTACGTCTCCTTTCAAAACTTTTTGCAAGCATTCCGGAAGTTCGGAGAGTTCGGGAACCAGTGGCATCGCTTTGCGTTTGTGGTGGTCTGGTGTCGTCGACAACTTCGGTGGCATCTGTAATTTGTTTTTTCTTTCCAATTCAGTGCGAACAAGAAACGCACTGAGGCAAAAACAGCGAGCCATGAAAGGGGTGCTAGAAGGTACGCCCATGCATCAGTCACCGATCAGTGAGCAACGGTGACGTAGCGTCAGCTACGCGAGCTACGAGTAATCGACGTAGCAGAGTGAACTTTCGAAGTTTATCTCGGAATGGCCACATTATTCATTCACGCAATCTACAAATCCTCCCCGTTAGAGAGTTGTCAGATGTCTTTACAAAGGGAGAGACCAAACATAGCGGCGAAAGCAGGAATCTCAATAGAAAACGTTTGATCGCACTTCTAGGTACACGTAAGTTTCGCAGGGGACTCTTCCAAGCGCCAGCGTCATACGTTGACAAGCATTTAATGCAGTTCGCCGATTCCTGAGCTACACACTACGTCTTCATTATTAGCAATTTTTGGAGCATCTCGTGGACACACACACAAAAAAAGCAGGAACGTCTCTGGACCGGCCGAGTCTGAAAGCATCGTACGCCGTCGTCAGGTCGCGTAATTAGACACGGAAAAAAGGGTACTTACACCATCGGGCATAGGGCGCTCTGCAACATGGGCCATAAGCTGAGATATGCCTTCGGCTTGTTTCTCGGTGATTGGTGCCAGAGGTTCAGAAGGGTGTTCCCAGTTTTCTAAGTTATCCTTGATTTCCTTCATGTTTACATGCGACGCGGCTGCCATGTTGCCACATGTATGCATCTCGGCAACCATGGTTCCGGTGAGAGATGGGGGCGTGGCGATGCGTTCTAAGCGCTGAATAAATAACTTGTTACTAAAAATAATAATTTAACTAAAAATTATGAGCTGCAAGTTGCATGTGGGCAATCTATTTGTAATCTGACTGAAAACAAACAGTGAATATATTTTACAAATGTCGTGAGATGGCAGCACTGCCTCCGCCGTGCTAAAAAGCGCCAGATTTAAATTTACTATTTTTCCCAAATGCATTTCAGCCTTCCTTATCGCAATACAGAAAAGAGACATTGTAGGACCCTATATAAGTAACAAGACTGCATTTAAATCACTAGGATTAGATAATCATAAATTATAGATGTTGCTGCACTGTTGTTGCGCCATTTGCATTCAATGTGATGATGTTGCAGTGAGCAGCATGCAACGAAGTGTTTAGCTCCCGCAAATGCTAGAATTCATTTCGTGCCAACTTACTTAAATTAAATACCTACACTGAGGCTCTACAAAATAATGGTAGTTTACCTTGCAATAACACTCATGAGAGATGACTTCCTGGTCAGTTGAAAGGAAAAATAACATACTTTTTTTTTTCTTTTTGACAACGTGTAATTCAATTGATATATGATTGGAATAACGCCTCGCAGACTCGGGCAGCACGTGAATTTGCATGCATAGGCGAGCGCACGGGGGCAGGGTTTCCGTTAGTAATTTTTTTCCGCCTCGAACTAAAGAAGGTATATTGCGCTATGAATGTTTAGTCTGCAAGGCTTATTGCTAAACTTCACATTATGCCAGCCTTCTGACCGAGCACGTGTGACATTTACTCGATAAATGGAAATCACATGGCAGGAAGGAAAAGCAGCAGTGGATATTACGAGAAATGAGCAGTGTTCCCACTTGATCCGTCTTTGTCGCCCGTCTTAATTCGTTCATTTCTGTATCTTCAGGCACATTATTTTGTCCCGTGCTGCATGAAATGGAAAATCTGAGATGGTGTTCGTAGCTGCAGGAGGTTAAGCCTGGTGATTGAGGGAGCCTCTTGCAGCGCCAGTGAAGCATGTCGACAAATATTTAATCAAATATACCAGAATCCGGAGCGTAGCCAGTAGGGGGGAAGGGGGGAGGGGGGGGGGGGAGAGGTTTCGGTGTCAGAACGCCCCCCGAAGTTTTCTGAGCGCTGTGTACCCCCCTATCCCCCTCCTTTCCAGTCGTATTTCTATGTATACAGATCTCACGGATTGAAATGCGACAATTTAGGGATAAGTTATGCACGTAGTTCCGTTCAGTCCACCGTCTTCAGTTCGTGTCATAGCGGCGTCTCGCACACTTATATCAGAGCCAACGACGAGAGCCATAACGATCGAGAGCCAACGAGCCAACGAGACGTTACGACTCTCACCCTTAGCGGTGAGATACGTAACGGCAACACGCGGCGATCTCGAGCACTTGCGCTTACCAGTCATTATAGTGAATTTTTTTGATGCCGCGTTTCAGTCCGTGAGGTCTGTATATGTTACAGAGAACGAAACAACTAACGCTTCGCCTTCTTCAAGGCAGAAAAATGACTAGGATATTGTTTGCGCGCAGGTTCTTTTTATTTTTTTTTTTTTACCGGCGGCGTATAACACCCCCCGAAAAATAGTTCTAGCTACGCCACTGCCCCATACTATTCAACATTGTGATGACAACCTTAGTGGAATTATTGGACGATGTATTAGGGCTACCTCTCGCAGCATACACCGACGACGTCGCTCTGTGATTGCATATTAGCATACGCCACAGGACGCAAGAGGACAGTTCATGGCAGGACTCGATCTACCTATATACGCTGTATGGAGGACACGAGTTCGGTGACCTTCCCCATGGAAACTCAATTCACACATATCGAATTAAGGATCTTCGTCTGAAAGAGACCAAATTTGCCTCAAGACTGCCGACACTGTGTTGCAAAGCCCAGAATCCAGATCTTTGTATGTCCTAGGTCTATGCTAGAAAAAAATACACGGAACCATGGTCCATCCTATATAAAACACGTGAACTAACAAGTTGCGCATTGTTATTCTGATAGGTATGCACATGCTTCGGATGAGCTTGCACACACGTCATGTGCGAGGTCTGCTCAGCCATCCTAACATTTAAAGAGACTTGCGGATTCATGGAAATCAATATACCAAAGAACTGAATTGCCAGTGGCGTAGCCAGGGGGTGGGGTTTGGGGGGCTTCAAACTCCCCCGAAAATTTTCAGATTTGCATGTGTATATATGTATACAAGCACACACAAAAGCACGCACAAACATATATAAGGTATAATACCCCCCCCCCCCCCATCTAAAAAAAAAACAAAATTCTGGCTACGCTATGTCTTCGTCCCATATTTTAGGCCAATGCACTGCTTTTCCAGTACGGTCAGAGAAGACTGCCGATCGGTAGTCGAGGCTCCTGAGACCACACGAGCCAAACATAGCGCAGCACGCGGCCTAGAATTTACAATTATTTCTCAAAGTCAGCTAGAAATCGCTCCCTCTTCTCTCTACAAATGATGCCATATACCCAAATTACTGCGCCATATACACAAAGTCCACGGCTTTGGCTTGTTTGAGCATCGTGAGCTGCATAGTTACCGTGACCACCGCGGGATGCCGCCACGTACGTGCCCGCGCTTGCGATCACACTGAAAGTAAGCCGCGCGTTCCAAGGAAAGAAAAGAAAAAGAAATGTGTCCAGGGTCGTGACACGTGCTGACGAAGGGACGCATCTTCTTGCCCCCTTGTCATCCCCCTCCCTGCGTAGCTTTCAGCGCGGTCGCTGGTACGAAAGGAGAGAGAAAGCGCTTGGAGCATGCGACGGATCTCTGTAACTTCGCTCGTGCTTGACCGATTCTAAAAATTTCTGCGGCAGTCGATTCGTGAGGCATTAAGCTCTTTTAGTGAAGCCATTAGACGATTACTTGGAAAAGTGTTGCAGGGGTCATGAGCTACACAGATGTGACTGGTCTCAAGTATTTTCGTTTCGCGAGGCACCCCATGCATGCGGTCACCACCGTTCGTTAAAACGCAATCGTGGAACAAAAACTCTACCCTTCAGAATCGGCGTCCAGATTGCAGTCAATCTGGAGATCAGTATCGACATGTCTCTCGAAACCCGACGTCCAGTTCCCTTCAGGAATGACCCATATGTGAGATACGGGGAAATACCTTCTTTCAAATGGCAACGTTAGCATCCCCACCACCGCACCAAACTTTGTCACTATCCCGGCCCTTGATTTCGTGACTGCGGCCCGCTGTAGTTAAGGTGAGCTTGAGACCCCTGCTGTACAGGGTATACCATTAAGGCGCTCAAGTATAATAACGTGCACTGGACACCATTTCGCTTACCAAGGCGTGACGTAGCATTATTGCTAGGGGAACCGCTAGAAGAGCCAGGGTGGGGGCTAGTTGGTTGTGCATATAGCTATAAGTGATGCAGCGCGCTATACTGAGACACACAGCAAGAACACACTTCGTTGCGTTTTCTTGCTGTGTGCCTCAGTAGTGCGCTGACTCACTTAGATGGGAGAACCGACTTACAACAACGCATAACGCCAGAATAATAATAAGAATAATAAAGACAGTGTATGGTGGCCGCGAAACCACCGTCTCGGAAGACTAGGAGAAGCGGGCAGACGAGTACAAAGCGAGAACTTGGAGAATAGCAAATTAAGGAAGCTGAGCTGCAGGTCCATGGCTTACACTATTATGCTAATTCGGCCCTCTACTCAGCACAGCGAATCATGAGACTAGCCGCAATTTCGCGTACGCGCAGACGCTTTGTGACGTCGTTGTCTCTTAAAAGCTCTCCCCCTTTCTCGTTAGATATAGAGCCTAAAGCCATTTGCACCACTTTTCACGCACTGAAGGAGGCAGAAACGCTCAAATTGCTTGCCACTCTACCGCTTCGCAGACGAAGATATTTGCATATTTTAAGGACGCTATATCACACTCGGCAGGGCGAACTTTCGAGGGCACCAAATATAGCTTAAAGGACCCCTGACACCGAATTTGGAAACTCGAGGTGCTTGTGTTGTTTGATAGTCCTATATGCGGGGGCACTTCTGACCGATTATGAGTGACGAGCGTTGCCTTTAAGATATTTTTATTTGCTTTTAAAGTAAGCCTGAGTGCTCATCTGAATTTTGAACTCCTATAAACATAACCACTAGTATGACGTAGACGTAGGCCCCTTGTGACGTTGCAGAGGTAAAGCAAGTGTTGTCGACGTCACAGACAGAAAAAAATCACACCATCTCCCGCTAAAGGGGACCTGAGGCGATGCGAAGCAGCGTTTCGGCATGTAGAGCCAACGCCACCTAGGTAGAGCCCGCGTTTCAGAGGGGGAGTGGAGAAGGGGAGGAGAGAGAGGCAAAGGGGAAAGGGGAAGTGGTGAAGGGGAGGGGAGAGAGGGAAAGGGGAGGGGAAAGGGGTGAGGGAAGGAGGTGTGTGGAGAGGGCTTGCGCATGCGCAGTAAGGGTGGTCACGCCGCACACCACCACCACCGGATTGAACTCCGCTATAAGATGCTTCACATCTAATATGCGCGGTGCACTGTGGTATATTGCGAAGCATGTTTGCTCTTTGCTCCTCCCACCTTCTCCTTCTTCGGTACGTGTCGGCAGGCAGCGTGAGCTCTCCGTGTGTGTGTTCTCCAACTGGCAGTTCAACAAGCGCGTGGCTGACGTCACCCAATACTGAGCGCACGTCATCACGCGTGCCCCGAGGCGCGACCGCGGCGCGGCGCGGCGCTAGTTTCTTATCCTCTTTCGGCGCGAGTTTTGAACCTACACTAAAAATGACCATAATTAACGCTGCTAGGATTAATTAGACATCACGTTGGAGCATTTACGGTGTCATTCCGTGATTACAAGACATAGACCTACTTATTACAACATAAATGTCACAAACAAAAAATCGGCTGTCAGGGGCCCTTTAAGGCATTGTTCGCGCAATGCATCACATCCATTCTAAAAAGACAGGGCGTTGCAAACACGGACACAAGAAAGAAGTCTCGACACCACAAACGCCAACAACAACTGAAGAGACGCACAATGGTGGAAAAGAAAGAAGGCACGCCGTTGTGCGTCTCTTCAGTTGTTAGTTGGCGTTTGTGGTGTCGTGACTTCTTTCTCGTGCCTGTGTTTGCAACGCCCTGTCTTTTAAAGACGATAGTCTTCCTTGGGGAACTTAAACGCAGAAATTTTAACGCGATAGCGTTAAAGAGCTCGTATCGCAGAAATTGCGCTGTCGGCGTCGGGGCCGTTGGTTGTGAGCGAAAAATCATCATGTCCGTGACCGAAAAATCGAAAAAGCTGCAAATAAAATAAATAATAAAAATGTTGAGTCCGAATGAGAATCGAACCCAGGCCGTCTGCGTGGCAAGCAGGTGTTCTACCACACAGCCACGCCTCTGCTTGGAGCTGCACTGAAAGTAACTTTCATGCTTCCCAAAACTACGCGTCCTGTACACAGGTGTCACAGTACGAGATGTAATATCGCAGTAGTATTGCGTGGTACAAGTGTACATTGCCATAGGGCGTCACACCATGCCAATATCATAACGACTTCGTGGTTTAAAGACAGCCACCCATTACAAAAGGCGCACACATTAGTGCGCGTATTCCCTTAAGACCACGTAGTGGGTGCATCGCAACTTCGAAGAAGTTTCTCGCGCATATTGCTCCTGGTTTAAAGCATGCTACCCATTACATAAGGCACACGCCTTAGTGGGCGCATTCTGTTAAACCCTCGTAGTGTTCGAACTGCGCTGTAGGAACAAAATATCGCTATCGCGTTCAGCTCTTAAAGGCGAAGCTTAAGCGTCCCCCAATTTTTGGTCTGTGTGTTTAGAAAAATTTATTGTATCACAAACGGTTAACATCAATAACAATTGAACATGACGTTTTCTTGCTAGAAATACGTTCACGAGAAAGACAAAACATAATTCAGTAACATGGACATAAATAAACACATGGAATGACGCGGAGGCAACACGTACAATTGATTTTTAGCACATTTACACACACATACATATAATATGTCACAAAAAGCTTCTCTCTGTCTGTCTGTCTGTCTTTCTGTTTGTCGGCACGTCCCTCGATTCAGCCACTCGGCCAAAGTTGAACCACTTGCACAAGGGCCAGCCGTCTTGAACTGGTACGGCTGTTCATACTTGTGAACGTTGTCGATCAAAAAGTAAATATCATGCATATCTGAGGTGCAACATCACAAGGTAAGTATTAGGTGGCGTGTTCCTTTAATAGAAAATGCATACATACGTAATTTTAAGGACCCTAGTTTCTTAAGCTGCGCTGAAAATGCATAAGAATGGAAGCTTGAGCGAGTTGGTATGCGTTCATCTTTGTTGAAACAGCGCTCACTAGACGACGACGAAGTAAAAGAAGACACAGGAGAGGCGCTGCCTGTCCTGTGCCTTCTTTTACTTCGTCGTCGTCTAGTGAGCGCTGTTTCAACAAAGCTGAAAATGCGACTGCGCTGAAATTTGCCTTCCTCCGTGCCCTTCGCACGAGCTCATTGTTGTGTTTCGGTTTCGGTTCTGTATTGCACTGTACGAATGCCATGGGTTGGTGTTGAAAAACTTTAGTTTTGAGAAGGCCAAGAAGGTGAAAAAAAAATATTTAAAAAATGAAAAAGCAGCGTTGTGGGCGCCCTTCAGGCTGCCGGTTGTGGGCGCCGCTCTGGCGTTCCTGTTTTACCCAGGCGACGTGTAAATAAAAGTGTGTGGAGAGTACTCGTTGAGTGCGGACGTTTCTCTGCTTCAGCACTTCGCGCCAAACCGCGTTTTCGGGCTGGCTGGCGTCCCCGCCGGTCGCGTTGGTCACCGCCGGTCTTCGCCTGCTGCTGCGCCGGGACTACCAGCACGCAACACAGCACTCATGTTTCCCGACGTATTGCCAGATGGCGTCCATATCTCACACAGCGCCTCTTCTATCGTCTTTGCACGACATTTGCAGCGAAGCACGCAGATACGCGGCCAATTTTTTACAATGGATTCTTGCCAACTATATAGCTCAGCTTTCTGTTATTCTGAACATCACATCCAGTCTCCCCGCTAGGTCGCCCAGAGTCACAGGCGTGCGCGCAGGTAGGGGGGTAAGGGTGGCGCCCACCCTAATCATCTGAGGGGAGTGCCAAGTCTGCCCCATACCATTACTCAGCCGGACCTTTCCAGTCACTTTCCAGTCAGACCTTTCCAGTCGGACCTTTCCAGTTCAATGTGCAGGGTTACGTCCATGAAGGTTTATTTACGATACGGCAGCCGAGGATCCCTGATGTTGCAATGCAAGAATTGTTGACTTCCCGCCTGTACCTCCTGAAAGCCAGGGACCAAAGGCAGGCCACTGTGCGAAGCGCATCATCGTTTTGCTTTCATTTTTATATCCACTGCAAAGCTTATATTCTGTCGGACTCGACCTACCACGGGGAGGACGCGGCGGTAAGGCTCTCCCGCCCTCGAATGGAGAACGCAGGCTTATGCCTAGCGGTGACTTATTTCGCGCACATGTCAGCTATGAGGCGGCCTATACGATATCAGCGGAATTCCCTCCAATATCTGGGAGGAAACTTGGCTATCTGCCTGCCGGAACGCATTCAACTTAACGGACGCGAAGAAGATCCTAAGCTGCTCATAGGAGAACGGAAGTCTAACGAGTCAGCAGGCAAACTTAAAAACAGACGTACTCCTGGAAAACGAGCACATTTTATCATTTAACATAGTGGTCCCACGCCGTGCAAAATGGTTACACTCCCAATCGACTAAAGCTTCGTACTGCCGAACACCAGGCCGGAAACGCGCATGTATCTATTTTGCCGGTAAGTTCCTGGCGGCAGATTTCTCCGTCTCCCACAGCTACGGCGGATGGTCCTCTAGTACACCACGGCTATGGTGGGTTAATGCATGCCCAGATGACTTTCGACAACTTAATCGGGCCACCTTTCGAGACCGTACATCCGAACGGCCGAACGACAGGTCGGGATACTCCTCTACCCATTAGAAGGAACCGGTGGGTTTCCGCCAGGTCCTGGGTACCAAACCCGGAACCTACGGCACTGTACGCGGACGCTCAACCATATCGCCACCTCCGCGGTATCGTTTAACCTGAGAACAATAGGCTTAAAAAAAGAAAGGCGTAAATGCTGACTTACAAGGTCCGACCAAATAAATAAATAAATAAATAAATAAATAAATAAATAAATAAATAAATAAATAAATAAATAAATAAATAAATAAATAAAATGGATGCCGTTGCGCTCAACGTGAAAGCTGTAGGAAGTGCGGAGCAGTGATACGCCTACCCTTCAGCGACGCTTGCGTTCACGGACGAGCGTGCGATGGCGTTCGAAACGTACAGCCTGCTCGGCGTCTTTATATTTGAAGAAAATCAGCGCACAGAAAAACGAAGACTAAGAAGAGATGAAACACACACAGCGCTGCACTCACAACTGATTACGCAGCTCGCCCAACTAGCTATCTCGCTCGGCGTCTATGGCGGGAAAGGAAACCTTCATTTGTGATGCAGTGGTGTCTTCTCCCCTCCTCACCCACACATCTCTTTTCCTCAACCGCACTTCCTTTTTCCACCCCCGGATATGCTATGCTTTACCCTCCTCCTCCTCATTTTCAACACCCTCACTTCCCTTTCCCGCCTCCTTTCTATACTGTACTAAATACGGCGATGCCATGCTCTACCTTCCCCTCCTCTTTTCCCTCCTCCTCACCTTCATTTCCCGTTCCCCCCTCGCTATACTGTACTACACATGGCTATGCTATGCTTTAGCCTCCCCTTTTTCTTTCCCTCCCGCTCACCCTTACATCTCTCCTACTCACCGTCACTTTCCTTTCCCGCCCCGTTTCTATACATGGCTATGCTAAACATGGTTTTGCCTGCGTGACGCCATACATGGCTATGCTGTGGCTTACTCTCGCTCTCATCCTTTCCCTTCTCTCTCACCCTCACTGAGCCCTTACTATACCATATTATACATGGACATGCTACACATGGTTTTGCCTGCGTGACGCTAAGCGGCATGAGACGACGACGACTGCATGCGATGACAGCATACGATGACAACATACGACAGCATATGACAGGCCGGGCCCCTAAAGCGCTCCGCACTTAAAAATCAGATATTAAGTAGGACTGACAATTTGTCAGGTTGGTACGGATGCATATTAAGAAAACGGCGCGACAAAAAAGCGAAAAGACAGCGCTTGTGTTCGTGTGGTAAAAGTCTTATTGTTTTGTGTCGCGCCGTTTTCTTAATATAAGTCATATATCGACCGGGTGAACTCCATTACGCAATGAGGCCGACAACACTAGCACTGCCAATAAAATTACCTGATCTCCTAACTGATAAAATCCCACTTGTCAGCCTTTTAACTATTAATGCTTTAGCTCCACATTGTAATATACGAATTAAAACAAGGTAATACCATAAGGCGCATTTCCTTGCAACGTAAAATACCAGCTTTGAGATAAAGCGCTGTCAAAGTTGTGGTAGAAACGGGCTGTTTTTTCACCAGCATTATTGAATAAAACGCCCTTTTTATGCATTGAACCACAAAATTACCGGAACGCCAATGCATTTGGTAACCAAATTTGGTAACGCATACCTCCAAAGTGGTGTCATCCTCAGAATTCGTTCCGAGTGAATGTGACGTTCGAAGTCACCGGCTACAATTCGTGAACCAGGGTGTGTATACCGTAAAGCAATCAGTTTAAGGGCTTATTACCAAAATATCGTGAAGGTGTCGAATATTAATTTTGAATTATTGTGCAAATAATCTCCAACCACGAGAGCAATCTTGCTCTACGCGTACAAGTAGAATTTCGCTACATGCCACTAGTGGTTCTTGAAACTGAAATCATGCTAAAATATAAGAATACCTAGGAATTAACACTGCCGTGCTTGTGATGATGGCGAAACCACAACCCTCTCTTTTCTCGGTTTCTCTCTTACCATTTCTGTCTTCAGAAGCGCCATACTTTGCCTGTTGCTTCTCGTTTCACGGTGGCCTGGCCATGATCGCTGCAATGAGTTGCTCATGCGAGCCGTGACGTAGTTTGAACAGGTAACTTTTGAAGGATTGTTCGAATAATTATAAATTATCGAACATGTATTAGGTGGTTCCTAGTAATTTCGCAATTCAGTGCAATGATTAAGCGGACTCGGCTGCCCGATGTGCCACGACGGCATAAGCGGTGTCACCACCATTTTTTCGAGATCCGAGACAGCGAAAGAGCTTCGCTTGCTCGCACGTCCACCGCGCATCTGTGGAACTTGCCCTCATGTACAAGCACACGCCTTCATACGTTGCGCCCTCATTTACAACTACGTTTGCATACGACCTCCCACAACACATGACTCTAGCCTTATTGCCCACCTCTGACACGGAGTGGAATCATCAAATGCTTATTAACGCGCTAGCATTAAAGAGCCCGTGTCGCAGGAAATGCAGTGTCGGCGTAACCGGCGTTGTCCGTGAGAAAAAAAAAGTTCCAGTGGATGCAAATAATAAAAATCAGGGTTCGAGCCGGAATAGAACCCAGGCATTCTGCGTGGCCGTCCAATGTTCTAACGCGGCAGGGCGTTGACCACACGGCCACGCTGCAGTGTTTGAAACCGCTTCGGAAGAAGATCCTATACAGGCGTCATGTCGGGCGAAAAGTCGAGTTAGCAGACGTAATAATGCGCGGAAAAAGCGTAGAATCATACCAGGCGCCACACCACGTGAATTGCGTAACGATCGGGTGAGTGGTTTAAAGCCGTCCACCGATTACAAAGTGTTCAGCCATAATTCATCATCAACATCATCATAATCTTCATATACAGCATCAACAAAGTGTGCTGCTACGTAGGTGCGCGTATTGCCTTATAGACGTGTAGTGAGTACTGCCACGGGCGTGCGCAGGTGATTAGGGGATTATGAAGCGCGGCCGCCCCCTAACGGCCCCCTCCCCCTCCCATATTAGTGTGGCATTCTATTTGATTCCCTTATTTAATTAAATATGACATCATTTATGCCCCTGTTGCAGTGACCCAGTGCAGACGCCCCCATGGAGAGTAATACCGTTACGGAAAGCTCAAGCCCCTTGTTTTCGGAAAGGTGGTTCGAGAAATCTTGGCCTTAGATGTTGATACCCGCAAAATTACAGTTACTAGAACCGTCCTATTCAGCGTCGTTCACTTCAACGAATCAGCCGATGAGTGAAAGAAGACTGTTCTGTTTTTGGGTATGTGCCATCTCCTTAGGACATACTCACAAGAAAGCAGTCTGCTCTTTCAGCGAACTCGTTCAATTAATTTTCATTAGTTATTCTGACATTTAATTGGTCCTTATCTTTGCTGAAGTTATGCTCCGATATGATATCTATCTTATACAACTCTTAACATGAACCATTACCTCCTTTTTATATGAATTTTAACGCGATAGCGTTAGAGAGCTCGTGTCGCAGAAATTCCGGTGTCGGCGACGGTGTCGGTGACGGCGTCGCTACCGACGCTTGTGAGAGAAAAATCGTCCGTGACCGAAAAATTCGAGAAAGATGCAAATAAAATAAACAATAGAAATCTTCGGTCCCATTGAGGATCGAACCCGAGCCGTTTGCGTGGCAAGCATATGTCCTACCACAAAGCCACGATGTTTTTTTTTTTCTTTTCTTTATTGTACAAAGCCACGATGTTACTTGCAGCTGCTTCGGAAAAAAACACTACGTAAATGCCATGAAGTGGAAGGAGTCTCCTTACCCATTCGGCGATTTGTAGGCGCATTGGCGAGGCCATCAAACTACGTTTTTTGCGCGATGAAAAAGGCCGGGATGGTGCAGCCAACGCCGCTAAAAGCACACATGAACTTTCAAACAGCTCTAAAAATGGACAACTATGTCCATCTAGCGGAAAACATATCAAGCCAACACCTCCGTTGATCAAGCAAACAGCAAACGCTAGATAATGTGCTGCCATATGTGAGGCATTATGAGAAATACGTCTCGACTCTTGCATAGAGAAGTGTTTTAGATCGAAAACCTGTACCATTACTATAGATACATCGCGCGTGCGCGTGTGTGTGTCTGTGCGCGTGTGTGTGTAACAATACACATTAATAAGTATGCACTTAGTGGTTGAAGTGCGCACAGGGGCCGGATTTCGCTATGCGTTCAACTCTTAAAGGCGAAGCTTAAGGGTACCCCAACTTTTTATTTCATATTATTATTGAGGTTGCGGAACATTCGAGGCAATGCTGAGCTAACAGTTGGCTGTGTTCGAATTCCGGTGGGGTGGGTTGGGGTTGGTTTCAGTCGCTCCCCCCCCCCCCCCTCGAAAATTTTCACATTTTGCATGTTTATATGTACAGGCACACATACAAACGCACGCACCAACATACATAAAGAGATAGTGCAGCACCCCCCTCCCCCCACAAAAATATTCCTGGCCATGCCCCTGCAGCACATCGAAAACGTGCAGCGTCGAGCCTTAATGGAGGCCCAGCCTGGGGCCATATTTCCTACGAAACTAACACGTGTCATTTCTCTGTGCCTCTCTACCAATACCAAAAGGTCACCCGTTTTCTTTATGAGAGCCGTGAGCGCACTCACACGTGGCACCCTGCAGGCGCATATCGCGACGGCGGATCATGCATTTTGATTAGCTGGATCGCTCCATTGAATATTAATGGCAGAGCGTGGCAAGTTCCGTGGCACCGGACAACAAAAGTGATTCCTGCGTAAGCGAAATCGGATGTTTGTCGGCGCCCTGCATCACATGCTATTAATATTGAAGAAGTTGTTTTCTTTATTTCTTTTTCTTCCTTTTCTGGACACTGCGGATGCCAATATAGGGGCCCCCGGGAAGTTTGCTGTTTGTTGCCGTTGTTTATGCCTCTACAGTCATGCCCACATATATCGAACTCGCAACAACAACAAGAAAATAATAATAAAATACGGGAATTAGCCCTGTATATCGTATAATTCGATATAAAACTTCTAAAGAATTCACCGTATTTTCGGCCCGAATTCTGGTGCGCAAGTTGGCTTGATGACACTGCCTCACAATAATGCAAGGAAGGTGGCTTCACGGCAATACGCGGGGGTGTTATTGTTGATATTTTTTTTCCCGCGGTTTGTATTTCGGTATCTTATGTTTCCTTGCGCAGAAACATAAGATATGCAGTACCAACTAGTCCACCAGTCAGTTTTATTGTATTTGGGGGTGCAAATTATATGCAGGTGTGGGTTATGGGTGAGAAATTACGGTAGTGATGTAAACAGCACGTCAATACCTTCATAGTTCATACACAGCTTTGCGTACTCGTCGGGCGCCGGAAGCCTCAATGATACCATATCGTACTCAGCGCCCAGCGTCGATGTCAGACTCATTTTCACCACGTTCGACCGTGTTTATCATCGCTATCCATAGAGGTGCGCAAGGTCCTCCATTAAGGGGAGCGAAGTTTCGCCGCAGCTCCCCTCCCCCTCTGCACCCCTCCCGCCATACCGTTATTCACGTACGAAAGAGTAGAAGCTTCGCGATGTATGCAAAAATGAAAATGAAACGATGACGTGAGTCTCACAACGGCCTGTCTTTGGTCCCCCGATTTTTAGGGGTAAGGAAGAAAACAGTCCTTGGAATACAACATCAGGGGTTCTCGACTGCCATTATCGTCAAAAATCTTCGTGGTCATAACCCTGTAATGTAAACAATGATGGAACAGGGCCGAATGAGGAAAGGTATGGTGCAGGCTTCGAACCCTCCTCAGATGAGCCCCTCCTCCCTGCGCTTACGTCCATGTCGAGCTAGAAGCGAATGGCGACCCCAGCATGGGCGTCGGCAGGGGCGGGGGGGGGGGGTGTAAAAGGGGCACTTGCCTCCTCCTCCCCCCCTCCCCAAAGCCACAACTGCCCATTCTCCCCTCCTAAGCCACACCAGCGCTCCCCCTGCTCCCCCCACCACGATGCAACACGGTTTTGCACCCCCAGGAGGCAATTTTGCCGTCGCCCACGGACTCCAGCGACAACGCACGACGAGCTGACGGGCGCGAGAACAAGGTATCATGGGAGAAAGCAGGTGATGGAAAGCGGTAGTTTCTACTCGCGACGCTCTCCTATTCACACCGCTCGAGCTTCCAAATACGCGCGGGAAAGCGCACTTTTTGTGAGAAAAAGCCCACTTGGGGCGTATCGCGCTTCCCAATGTGCGATGTATGATGTCTTCCGGCTATTTTGGTTCGATATAGCCACACGTTTTCCTATGCGTCAACGCTAAAGCATTGTCATGTTCGAATATAGTTCGATATGAGGCATAATTTGATTAAACCGAGTTCGGTATAGTCGTGTTTGACTGTACGTTGT
>NW_023616429.1:0-19999 GCF_013339695.2 Rhipicephalus sanguineus
GTGCGCCAGAAGAATATGACTGTAAGCTTTGCTGCAATATGAGTAAGACGACTGTGTAAACAGCGTAACGCACGCCCAATCGGCTCAGCTGAGAAGCGCGAGCCGCTATTTGCGCACGCACAATATATACACTACGCCGGCGCGTTTCTGTGCAGTCGATTCAGATAAAATAAGAAAGTATACAAGTGTGCAATGAATAATTAGTGCTATTTCCGAAGATATGCCATTGGAGATAATGGAGATGATTTCTTGTGTTCGATAACAATGCGCACTTGTCCCAGTGGGGCATACAACGACGGTTTCGCTCAAATAATCGAGTACATTAATGGCTTCTTTGTTCAAGGGTATCGACATTAATGGCTGGTGCTGTCCTTGGTGTATGCTTATTCGGTGTTTGCTTAAATCTCTTACATACAGCTGTTACTACGCAGGGACTACAGTGCGACACCATGGACGCCCTTCTTAGGACTGTCGCCTGCATTCTGATGCTCACGTACTACCCAGCGCGTACTGCGCAGAAAAGTTCACTTCGAGCGAAGGAGTCGGAAGCATTCGATCTTTGCGAGGAGAAGTTCAGTAAGTGCTTTCTATATACATTTAAGTGCACTTTGCAGGATCCACTAGACTTTGTTGATTGTTTTCACGATGTATATTTTGCGCGAATGAGTGCAATTTGGCAGGTCATAAGAAAGATGATGGTGAACTGTTTATGCTGGTTGCAGTGCAAAGTTGCAGGTTTGGTTCCTGCTGGAGGCATGTTGCCCTTTCGTCCCTTTACTTCCACATCCCAGTTACTACAACCTATGCCTTGCTTGGCTTCGTTATCTGCTGGTTTTAATTGAGCTTGTGTCAGATCCAATGGCATCACACAACACTACAAATTGCAAAGGTGCGTTTTCCCACCACCTTAAGAAAAAAGTCCCAGTTTCGCCGCAAGAGGGAAGCAATAAATGCAATAGCAAGAACAGCGGCCCTTGATGGACGCGCTGCTATACATCTGCCCCCCCGGCAGCAACTACCGCGCGAGCAGACAGCGGAAGGGCAAGGTTCTCCCTGCGCAAATATTAGAAGAAGCGAGCGAGCTGGCCGACGACCTTTAAATGCGCCCGTTGCGCTCCTCGCGCCATCTCGCTGGTAATTAAGAAACGCTTATACGCGCCTGCTGTCTCTAAGTCCTGCCAGCGGTAAGGGTGTGTATATAAGGCTCGCCGTTAGCTACCTGAAGGATCTGCGCTTTGTGGCGTAGTGGTTAGCGCCACGCGCTGCGGATAGAGAGGTCGCTGGTTCGATTCCGCGCTTTGGAAGCATTTTTCTGAATTATTTTTCTTTGCGACGTTTATAATATATACATACTTATACATATACCGTGCATGACGACGGCCACGGCAAAAACCAGCCGGGACTGTCCGTATAATTGCTATCGCATTAAAACTTAAGCAACAAACAATCAGTCGACTAGCGCTGGTTAGAGACCAGCAATTATCGGAACCCGGCAATCTCATACCTCGTTTACATAGACATATGCAAGAAATGTAAATGCACGAACACTGCTTCTAGAGCCAATTTGGAACAGATAGAATGTCGTGGGACAAAAAAAAACAATTGGTGGTGCAGCGATAGCCTACGTGTGCGCTGGCAGACTGTCTTGCACTGCGCCGCCCTTGAAGATGAGCTTTGGGCTGTCCAGAGGGCTGTGGAAGCCGCGGTTTCTGAAGAATTCCTGACCGTCATCTAGGCGCACACGTTTGCCCGTCCGACAAGCTCGCAGGACCTGTCATTAAAGTTCTTTGACTGACTAATGCAACCCTGGGTGTTCCGGTCCATTTTTGAAGAAACACGATATCGGAACGCGTGGGCTGGGTTCAAATCGGGCCTTCCCAAGATAATTTGTTTTATACATTGATTCCGTTATTCCGCGGTCGTATTTTCCCTAAAGCATTAGTTTCGCCTACCATTCCATAGAGAGTGCACGAGACTCCACTTGAGTGCTTTAAGATACACCTCTGCTCCCAAGGTGGCATTGGGTTTCTCGTCTACGCACACAGCAATCGGCTGAGAACTAATCTAAACAGCTCAGCTATAAAAAAAGGTCTGTATTGTGAAAACTGAAACGCCCGCTATAATCCCCTCCCTGAACCTGGGAGACAAACATACCCTGTAATATTAGCTGGTGGTCAGTTTAGCACCCTGATGAATACCGGCAGATCTGACCTTCACTAAAGTTCTCTAACGAAGTTTTGTGTACATTATTTTCAAAGAAAAGGGCGAAACAGTGATGAAGGCTTAGACTTATTTTGCGGCAGAATTGCTGAGCTGAGTGTGGACTAAATATACGCGTAACGGTGTTCATATTGCAACAAGCGTCGTAAAATAGCTCCTCAAATTGCAGAACAGAACTCTATATACGTAACGTTTCGAGTTTTGTGAGGCATAGAGCGTCACAGAGAAGAGAAAGGCAGCAACCAAGCTTAGTGGAGACACATAAAAAAATCTTCAGAAAAAACAAGTTTACCGTAGCAACTGTACATTCCTTACAGTACACATATATCCAGCAACTTGCTTTGTACAAACTTGGATATTTCGTGCTCTGTCGTGGTTAACCACACCTCGTCATAGCTTTGTATCAAAGGCTAGCTGACAAAGCACTGTTCATCATTCCTAACTTTTTTTTTCGTACAAGCATAGACAAGATTTCATCTATTTGCGTGGACCAATTCGTCAATGCAGAGGTGGTCCAGATGGCCAAAGGAGCTCGTCTCGGCGCCAAGATGCTCGACAGCTGCGCTATGATGCTGATCTCACGCTACGGACCCAAGGCCATTGGCATACAAAGGGTTCGTAATTTTCTCTATGGAAAATACGTTCCATTTTCGCCATTACACTGAAATGTAAGAAATTTAGGAACTTCTACGCAGCTGCCATCCCACCATTATTTTAACACGAAGGTGTTTTATGCCGGGGTCCACCAAGATTTTCATGACGTATTTCCGTCACGGAAATACGTCCGCAAAATCAATGCCAACAAATGGCAAAGAAAAAACTGTATTAACTGTAGAAACAGCGCTAAAAGACGGGACGAAGAAAGGACACAAACCACGGCGCTGGCTAACAACCAAATGTGTTTTATTCTTCCAGTCTGCATATATACTCCGCCACAATCTCAAGGAAACAAAAAGCACAGAAACAAAGAAAAATGATTAGCATGCGCAGAGGCCAAAAAATCCTCAATCGGACAAAAACGTTAACTCCTTCCGAAGGAGGGAGATGGAGGGGAGGCTGACACATGCCTCTCCGCCATTGTAGATATGATACGCTTCAGAAATGACACGCGCCCGTTCATCATGGTACTTCGACAGGAAATGGAATCTTTAAAAGATGGCTGGCAACCATATTCATTACAGTGAAGCGATAATTGACTATCCCGAAGAACGTGGCTGACCTTCTCAAGCTCGGACCCAAATTTTGTGAGCATCCTGCTTTGGACAAGACGGAGCTACTCGGCCTCGTCAGAACAGCTGCTGGTAAAGCAAGGACAGATGAAGTCGACCGGTGTATTAGGGAAGGAGTTGACTGCCTGCCTCAGAAGGTTAAAAAAGGCAACACTGTAAAGCTCCGTTCAGCGGTTGCTGTCCTTCGAGAAGCCGACCTGAAGCTGCTCCTGTCTGACAAAGAAGGAGGATTCGTGGTGGTGCCTCGTGGTCTGTACAAAGAAAAAGCAGACGCGGCCATTGACGGCAACTTCAACGAAGTGAAAGGAGTGGTTCTTACGAAGGTGAAAACAAGGGCTGTTCAGCTATGCGAAAAAGCAGGACTTGCAAAATTGGCATCATCCGTGAAGGCGTGCAAAGGAACCAGCCTTTCAGCCTTCTTCAGCGCCAAGACTCACAAGGAACTTTGCCCGTTCCGGGCGATCGTTTCTGAGCGCGGAACCTGGCAACGAGAAGTTGGTGTCTTCCTACAAAGGTTTCTGTGTCTCCTTGACATCGACGACCCTTTCCTCATAAGGACCCCAGGTACCGTTTCTGCCTTTCTCCGAGATGACTGTCCAGTGGGTGCTTGTGCTTTTCCGGTCGATGTCAAGGACTTATATTATTCATTACCTCAGAATGATGTGTGTGCCGAAGTTGGTAATTGCATTGACAGATACGGTGTTGTTAAGTTTCAGAACGCATGTGGAATCACGGTAGACAAGTTTTTAGAGTTTTTAAAGTTTTACATGCAGTCCACCTTCATCAGTTTCGACGATAGCTTTTTATACAACGGAAAGGAGTCTGCATAGGCTCATGCATCGCCCCTGTTCTCAGTGACATTCTACTAGCCAGCTATGACCGTACCTCGAGAGCCAGCTCAGACAGACTAGCACGGTGGACGACGTGGGACGACTTTTTAATTTTTTATAGCCTAACTGTCCATGACCTGGAGCCTGCTGCGGAAATTTTTGACGTGTTCCTCGCGGAATTAAGCCCATTTGAATTGACCAATGAGCATCCTTCAGACAATAGGCTACGCTTCTTGGACTTGGAACTTTCGTTCTCAAACAGCCATGTATGTTGGTGCTATGCGCCTAGGTCTCAAAAGAGCCTTCTCCCTTTTTCTTCTGCGCATTCAAAAATTGTCAAGCGCGGTATTGCAAGGGCTTGCATGAAGGCGGCGCTTGAGAGGTCCTGTGACCACCTAGTCGAAGCGAGCTTTTGTTCTCAAGTAGCACGCCTGAAGCTTGCAGGTTTCCCGAGAACGCTCTTGACCAGCATCGCAGAAAGCCTCGTGTCCGGTTTTAAAAGCAAGTGCTCACCTACTGTTCAATCAGTGACAGATCCGCAGAAAAAGTAGTGGTTATTCCTTATGTGCACAGGTGGCACATAATCTGAAGAAAGTGGTCAGCAGGGCAGGCGTTTAGACTGTTGTTTTCTGCCAAAAATAAGCTTGGTAGCCTGTGTCAGCAAGTAAATCGAGAGACCAAGACGAAAAGATGCAGCAAGAAGCATCGCCAGAATACGTGGAATGTTGTGATAGTGTTGTGTATAAGATACCTCTTTCTTGTGGCCGTTACTATGTTGGCCAAACGGGGGCGGTGCGCTAATGACCGCATGCGCGAGCATGCGAACAACGTCCGTAAACAAGCCAGAGATAGTCAATTGTCGCTTCACTGTAATGAATATGGTTGCCAGCCATCTTTTACAGATTCCATTTTCCTGTCGAAGTACCATGATGAACGGGCGCGTGTCATTTCTGAAGCGTATCATATCTATAATGGCGGAGAGGCATGTGTCAGCCTCCCCTCGATCTCCCTCCTTCCGAAGGAGTTAACGTTTTTTGTCCGATGAGGATTTTTTGGCCTCTGCGCAGGCTAATTATTTTTCTTTGTTTCTGTGCTTTTTGTTTCCTTGAGATTGTGGCGGAGTATATATATGCAGACTGGAAGAATAAAACACATTTGTTTGTTAGTCAGCGCCGTGGTTTGTGTCCTTTCTTCGTCCCGTCTTTAGCGCTGTTTCTACAATTAATCATGAACCAACCAGCCAAATGCGTACCTTATTGCAAAAATTGTAATAACTGTTCCGTGGACACGAATCGAACCCACGATCTCTCGGTGCGCGGATGATGGCTGGGGGGGGGGGGGGGGGGCGTTTAGCCCACTGAGCTACCGCCAAACACATAGTGGAGGCTACATAAACGCGCCTTTTATCTTTCACACTTTCCTCTCACAGTACTCTTGCATGGATAGATGGGTGGATGCTATGAGCGTCGCCTTTCTAACGGGGTGGTGACATGTGTGCCAACAGGCTCGAAAAACGAAACAAAAAAAATTGGCCGCGTATCTGCGTGCTTCGCTGCAAATGTGTAAAGACGATAGAAGAGGCGCTGTGTGAGATATGGACGCCATCTGGCAATACGTCGGGAAGCATGAGTGCTGTGTTGCGTGCTGGTAGTCCTGGCGCAGCAGCAGGCGAAGACCGGCGTGACCAACGCGACCGGCGGGGGACGCCAGCCAGCCCGAAAACGCGGTTTGGCGCGAAGCGCTGAAGCAGAGAAACGTCCGCACTCAACGAGTACTCTCCACACACTCTTTTATTTACACGTCGCCTGGGTAAAACAGGAACGCCAGAGCGGCGCCCACAACCGGCAGCCTGAAGGCCGCCCACAACGCTGCTTTTTCATTTTTTAAATATTTTTTTTCACCTTCTTGGCCTTCTCAAAACTAAAGTTTTTCAACACCAACCCATGGCATTCGTACAGTGCAATACAGAACCGAAACCGAAACACAACAATGAGCTCGTGCGAAGGGCACGGAGGAAGGCAAATTTCAGCGCAGTCGCATTTTCAGCTTTGTTGAAACAGCGCTCACTACACGACGACGAAGTAAAAGAAGGCACCAGTATTGAAAGGCTTCAATCAATCAATCAATCACAGGACAGGCAGCGCCTGTCCTGTGCCTTCTTTTACTTCGTCGTCGTCTAGTGAGCGCTGTTTCAACAAAGATGAACGCATACCATTTCGCTCAAGCTTCCATTCTTATGCATTTTCAGCGCAGCTTAAGAAACTAGGGTCCTTAAAATTACGTATGTATGCATTTTCTATTAAAGGAACACGCCACCTAATACTTACCTAGTGATGTTGCACCTCAGATATGCATGATATTTACTTTTGATCGACAACGTTCAAAAGTATGAACAGCCGTACCAGTTCAAGACGGCTGGCCCTTGGGCAAGTGGTTCAACTTTGGCCGAGTGGCTGAATCGAGGGACGTGCCGACAAACATAAAGACAGACAAACAGACAGAAAGACAGACCAAAATTTCTGCATTTAAGTTCCCCAAGAAAGACTATCGTCTTTAAAAAACGCGCCGTTGCTGCGACCGTCTCATTGGGCGCGTTTCCAATAGAAGTGTAATTTCGTTTAACACACCGCGATGTGGTGGCTTTAGCCGAAGCCTTGCTCATAGCATCCATCCATATCGAAAAAAAATTCGGCAGGTGCCACGCACTGTGGGAATCGATGTAATGCGAGGCAGCCAGCAAAGAGCTGCATACATCGCCTCGTTTGTCTTTGAGCCAAATGAAATCATTCATGCCATGGAATCTAGTCCACCATATATCCCATGTTTGCCATGCAAGCATGCATGCACAATCTAGTGTACACCATGCCAATGAAACGCATATTCTGGTATATAATGCATGACCTGTCGTTTATGTTCATCACGCACTCGTGTCATGCCATACCAATTTTGGTATATATCACGTTAAGAAAACGGCCGGAAGCGCACCATGACAGTGGCATGTAAATCATACCGTACATGACATGCATAACATGATTCACATGTTAAAACCTCTCATTTATGTTCGACATACAGTCACATTGCGCAATACCAATTTTGGTGTATATCAAAGGAGCGAAATGGCCGCGAGTTCACCATGAGTAGAGTATGTAAATCATGCCATACATAACATGAATATTATGGTTTTTCATGTTACCACCTGTCACTAATGTTCATCATACAGTCTCATCGCGCAACACCAATTTTGGTGTACATCGAGCTAGCGAAGCGGCCGCGAATGCATCATGAGCGTGGCAATTAAATCATGACATACATGACATGTATGTCATGGTTTTCATCTTACCAACTGGCATTCATGTTCTTCATACAGTCACATCGCGCAATACCAATTTTGGTGTATATCAATCTACTGAAACTGCCGCTAGCGCATCATGAGCGTGGCATGTAAATCAGGTCGTACATGACTTGCATGTCATGATTTTCATGCTACCACGTCGCACTTACGTTCGTCATACTGTCGTGTCGCGTAACACCAATTTTGATGTATATCACGTAAGCGAAACGGACGCGAATGCACCATGAGCGTGGCATGTAAACCATGACATAGATGTCATGGATATCATGGTTTTCACGCTACCACCTGTTATTCATATTCTTCATAAAGTCACGTCGCACAGTACCAATTTTGGTGTATATCAATCTAGCGAAACGGCCGCGAGTGTGCCATGAGCGTGGCATGTAAATCATGTCATACATGAACAGCATGATTTACATTGCACGGCCTTTGGGCTCCCTGGCCGTTCCGTTAACCGGATGTGTACCAAAATTGGTGTGTCATAACATGGCCTTATCACAAACATAAATGACAGGTCATATCATGAAAATCATGACACGCATGTCATGAACAGCATGATTTACATTCAACGGCCTTTGGGCTCTCGCGGCCGTTCCGTTAATTTCATATCTACCAAAATTGGTACGGCGTGACAAGAGTTCATGACGAATATAATGACAGATCCTAACCTGCAAATCATGACGCGCATGTCATGTGCAGCATGATTACATGACATGGTGTCGGGGCGCTAGCGGCCGTTTAAATTAAGGGATACATACGAAAACTGGTATGACGAGACATTTCTGTATGACGAACATAACAGACACGTGGTAACATGAAAATCATGATATGCATGTCACATGACATGCATACCAGTTTTCGTATGTATCCCTTCATTTAAACGGCCGCGAAGCGCCCCGACACCATGTCATGTAAATGATGCTGCACATGACATGCGCGTCATGATTTGCATGTTAGGATCTGTCATTATATTCGTCATGAACTCTTGTCACGCCGTACCAATTTTGGTAGATATGAAATTAACGGAACGGCCGTGAGAGCCCAAAGGCCGTTGAATGTAAATCATGCTGTTCATGACATGCGTGTCATGATTTTCATGATATGACCTGTCATTTATGTTTGTGATAAGGCCATGTTATGACACACCAATTTTGGTACACATCGGTTAACGGAACGGCCAGGGAGCCCAAAGGCCGTGCAATGTAAATCATGCTGTTCATGACATGCGTGTCATTATTTTCATAATATGACCTGTCATTTATGTTCGTAATAAGGCCATCTTATGACACACCAATTTTGGTATACATCCGATTAACGAAACGGCAGGAGAGCACAAAGTCGTAGGCGGCTAGATAGATAGATAGATAGATAGATAGATAGATAGATAGATAGATAGATAGTAGATAGATAGATAGATAGATAGATAGAATGATAGATAGATAGATAGATAGATAGATAGATAGATAGATAGATAGATAGATAGATAGATAGATAGATAGATAGATAGATAGATAGATAGATAGATAGATAGATAGATAGATACGCTCAAAGTCGCAGAAGTTTGCTAAGAAATGCTTCGCATTTAAAAGCTCTCCGACGCTCGCCTGGCTGTCGCAGCGCGTTACCCGCTCGCCCTGTGAGAATTAACAGCCAGGCTAGAGGGAAGCCACACGCGCGTAGCGTGTCTCTTTGCGTTTCACGACGCTTTGGAAGAGTGCATATCGAGTATCAGTGTTTATTATATGCTTCTTGGTATCCCGGCCGCGGGCGGCTGCATTTTCGATGGAGGCGGAAATGTTGAGGCCCGTGTACTTAGATTTAGGTGCACGTTAAAGAACCCCAGGTGGTCGAAATTTCCGGAGCCCTCCACTACGGCGTCTCTCATAATCATATCGTGGTTTTGGGACGTTAAACCCCAGATATCATCATATATGCTTCTTGGTGCCATATTTGCGCGGGATTCACCATACGCGGTGCCCACGTGTATGTTAAGAACTTCGGCTACCACATGTGTTAGTCATGATCATGGGCGTTAGTCGTCGGTATGGAGACGTGCCACTAGGCGTGAACGTGAGTGCGACCACATCAGGCGGTGCTACATCTGCCAAACAACAATATACATTATACATGCCCTGATATACCAATGCACTAAAGCAATCAACTCCTTCTCTGAGGACATGTCTCACTTTCGTGTTATACCGATTCCTATGACGTGGGATCAACCCTCTTTTTTCTTTCTGCGCCTTAGAACCGTTAATGTATGTTCTTGCGATTAAGCGTCAGCGTCTACCACTGTTCTTTCGATGTGTCTACCCGGAATTATGACAGGGCAAATATGCGAGTTCTTTTGGAAAGATTCGGGCGAACAATGGGAAAATAAGCTGGTTCGTGGCCTCGCGGCCCACAGGCGATGGCGTTGCGTTTATTCCGTTTGAATAACACTGCTCGAGATAGTTCGTTCATCATCACAAAGAAAAAAGCAGTGCGCACTTTACAAGGACGCAGAAGGCGAAGAATAGGTAAGGCGCTGAACTAACAACCGACGCTTATTTTGCTTTTAACAAGACTGTTTGTTGGCCTAGTTGGTACTTGCTTAGTGACATCTTTTAGCCGCGAAAGAGCACAACACAAAGGAAAGAAACACACAACGACAGGACGGGCGGACGCCTTTGAGGCCCCGCAAATCGTGAGCCTAAGGGACAGCTGTGTGAGTACTCCTTTTATTGCCATTCCAGATAAAAAGTTGCGCTTGCTACCGGGGACCGGGTAATCATGTTTTCCTGCTCAATTTTTGCTCCCAATGTGCGCCTATCAAGTGTTGCACCTCTTGTTGATTTTGATGCCAGGTGCATACCATGTTGCCAAACAAGAGCCTTCAGTTGTTATTTCATTGACTGTGTCTTGTCTTCTCTTTCTGCGTCCTTGTGTAGTGCGCGCTGTTTTCGCTTTGTTAATACATTTGCCGTAGAGTCTATTTGAATGTTATCACTTATTCGTATTAAGTGCGTAGTAGTTTAGGGCCCCGCCGTGTCGTCCGTAGATCTCATGTGGCGCCCTGACGCTCACGGTCAAGTGTTCAATACAGGCCTAAAACAAGGCTAGCGATGCTCAAAACCGGGTTAAAGAAACCAATAAGGTGGAAATTACAATAATTAACACAAATAAAACCAATATACAGGGTGTCCCAGCTATCTTTAGCCAAGGGTTCAAAAATACAATATTAGAGGCAGGCGAGTGAAATGAGTTGCAAATTGCTGACAGCCACCTTGCCCACTACAGACAATTTTTTGTTCTGTAATTAACTAATTTGTTAATTAGGACGATTTAACTAAATTGCTAAATATTGACTTTAGGCAAGGAATGCTGCTTGCAAAGTTCGAGAGCGTGTTCAGAAACCCCAATTGCATTATTTGCGATAAAGAAAGTCTCACGTATACCATTTTTTCCAAGCTCCAAAGAAAGCCCGCGAAATAGAAAAAGAACCACGTGATACAAAAAGAACCAGGTGACTAGCGCACTCACGCGCCGCGAGAATGCTGCCCTCAGCCGTGGTTTGAGCGAACGAAATCAGCTGCGGCCGCGACTCGCCGTCTCCGTTGCAGCGGCAGGCCGATATATTAAAGTGGTTTGTTGACCCGCGCTCGCTACAACTTGCACCGTCACGCGCGCCAACTGGCTGGCAAAGGGCCAAGAAACCACCTTTAACTTATCGGCCTACCGCTGCAACGGAGACGGCGAGTCGCGGCCGCAGCTGATTTCGTTCGCTCAAACCACGGCTGAGGGCAGCATTCTCGCGGCGTGCGAGTGCGCTAGTTACGTGGTTTTTTTTTTTTTGTATTTCGCGGGCCTTCTTTGCAGCTTGGAAAAAATGGTATATGTGAGACTTTCTTTTTCGCAAATAATGCAGTTGGGATTTCTGAAGACGCTCTCGAACTTTGCAAGCAGCATTTCTTGCCTAGAGTCAATATTAGCAATTTAGTTAAATCGTCCTACTTAACAAATTAGTTAATTACAAAACAAAAAATTGTCTGTAGTGCGCAAGGTGGGCTGTCAGCAATTTGCAACTGATTTCACTCGCCTGCCTCTAATATTGTATTTTTTAACCCTTGGCTAAAGATAGCTGGGACACCCGGTATATTCGCAAAACTTTTCTTAAAGGGGCCCTGCAACACTTTTCGAGCATGCTCAAAAAGCGCTGCCGATCGGTAGTCGAGGCTCCCGAGAACACGCCAGCCAAATATTATAGCGATGCGCACGGCCTGGAATTTACAATAAATTCTCAAAGTCAGCTGAAAATCGCTCCTCTTCTCTCGACAATGATGTATTAGTCCGCAAAATATGACGCGATTGTCGGCAGTTCCACCAATGGCTGATGTTATAATCACGATAACACCCTCATTATTACTTTCGTTGTTAATTTTGAGTTCAATAAGTAGATAATATGTACGTTTATATTATGTTATCGCGTTAAAAACACCGAACAAACATTAATATTAGCACTTCCGGTCTCACCGACAGCTCGTCTGCTCGTAGTTGCGTGGTTCCGTTTTCTTCGCCATGCGCAGTGCCGAAAACGTGATATTTCTGTGCTTTTGACCATCGCCGGTTGCCGTTGAGAGTGGCAGCCGTTCGAGTGTTTGCCTCGTCAGCTGAGAACTGCATCGTCGGCACGTTCTCACGACCGACCGAGGCACGGGCGCAGCCTGTCTCCGATAACAATGCTGGCGTCCGGTAATGGCGGCGCTTCGGGGTCGTCTGCCAGTGCCGTCTTTACGAGGCGGTGTATCGGAGTATGGGCCGAAACCGATCTCAGCTGTCATTCATTCAAACGAGCGCGCACGTTGCTTCCATGGTTGGCAGGAGCGATGAAAACACTACGGCGTTCGAGGTGCACACCCAACATTACCAAACCGACGCGCAGTTTTCAAGCACGCGCGATACACAGCGCGATCGACTCCGCTCGACGAGAACGACGCAAGCCGACGGAAGTGGCGGCACAGACCACGTGGTTGCGCCGAGAGGCCAGAGAGAAAAAATGAAAAAAATGCCGCCGGCGCTGACGTCGCCTCCTCGCACCTCCGCCCTCCCTCTCTCCCCTCACGCCGCGCGCAGCTTTCCGCGCGCTCGCTGCGTTGAGTTGAGAGAGAAAGCTGCGGAACGTGATCTCTCTAATTTGGTAACACCACTTAGACTTGACGGATTCGAAAATTTTTGCGGCATATGGCTCGTGAAGAGTCATACGTCAATAATGGGACTATTCCAATATAACAAAGAAAGGTGTTGCAGGGCCCCTTTAAAATCGCTAAAAGCGCCTCGCAAACAAGCGCCTGACACCCGCACTGTGCTAGAGAGGGCGCCACTGCCTCGCCAAGCGCACGATTGCTCCCTCCACCGGAGTTTCTCCGGCGCTTCGTCGCTACAACTGAAAGGGAAAACAGCCTGAAGGAACTCGCTGCAGACGACAGGTATCTCAACTGCCATAACAAGCAGAAATTCGATAAAGCGCAACAAAAAGTAGCACGCCTGTCACACACCGAGCTTGCGAATCTCCCTAACAAGGTTTCACTCGTGCCAGGAAAGCCATACCTGCTTACCTGAAACATTGACGTCATCGGCGGCTTGGTAAACGGAGCAGTGGGAATTCTACGGATGGCAATCGCTGGGTGCCCGTGCCACGCACTTCCACAGGTTTCATAGTAGTGGAGCTGCATTTAGCGCAGGATTTAAACAACAGTAATTGCTACACAAGTTATTTATCACATCTAATGCAAGATGCCAATAGCTGTGTATGTTCCGGAGCGTGCGTTAGCGCCGCCGACTGCTTAGTAATGTGCGATGTCACAGACGTAAATAGCCGACTTCTGTAAACCGTAGATCTGGTTTCCACAACCTTCAATTTTACTTTATGCAATCATTGTGCTTCGACTGTTACTGATTTTTGTAACCACAAGTTTGGCCACAATGTTACCGCTTTGGCTTACTGGTGGAAGAGCCGCATATTCTCTCGTACGGTCGCATGGACTGAGAATATTAATGGCGCAGCAGGATGACGGTTTTTCGTTTAACCATAGCGTCGGAACGTACTAGGCCTACCAAAGGCACAGGGCCCTCTGACAGTGCCAGCAGGATTCTCAGAGCCAGTCAAACCCCTTTTCCTACCATTCCAGAAGGCCGGCATGGTTTATTGTAGCAGTTTACGATCTCAATATCTATAAGTGTATGTATTACCTTAGCAGTTCACCAAAAGGATTCTCCTGCGTAAATGTAGTGCAGCTAAAATAGCAAAATTCTTTGTATAGTCAATCTTGCTACAGAATACTGTGGCCCAATATCCGCGCTGCCGACAGAGGACAGTTCTACCGGTGGGTCCAGCTAACACCATCGTGTAATACAACCAGACAAGTAACCACAAGATAACAATCAAATGCTCGTCGACACATGACCTTAGCGCCTGACTAAAGTGTATGTGACATATTAGCATTGAGGTCGACTGTAGGCACAAGATGTGCCATACCATCCTTCCATTAGTACCATTGCTATCAAAATATGTGCGGAAAAAAACGAAGCTGCTACACGAGAGGAGAGCTCGCGCTGTGTTGACTTGGGGATAGTTTCTGCAGGATATAAATCAACACGACATGTTAGCCCTGGAGGTGTACCCGCCAGCACACAAATCGCTTAAGAAGTACAAAGAAGTCGCTTGGAGGCAACTCCAAACAAATACCTACCCTAACCCGCAGCCTATCACTGCTACAACCCCGACCACTTGCAGTATTTGAGCCACCAAGTATGCAAGTGCTGAACACCAGAAAATGATAGATTTATAAATTACGTGCTGACCCTCCCTCGCGTACGACACGGCTTCTTCTATTCAACGCTGTCTGGACTATCGGGTACAATCTGAAAGCATGAAAACAGGCTATCGTTATACAACTCTTGAGGCATGGTGCCGAAACCTCCTTAGTTACACGTTATTGCCTGTAGAACTAGCAAGCTGTGCTTCGAAATTTCTTGAGAATAAGATAAATTGTCGCCTTTTAGATTTTCTTAAGTTTCTTAAATATCTCATTACAACCAGAATTGTTTTAGTTAACTCTTTCCCTACCGAGATTTTGGCTAGAACCGAATAAAAATACCGATATTTTATTTGCCTTTTTGATAGCCCAGTCTTCAATCCAAATACCATTTAAAGGCCCGTTATTAGCGAAATACAAGCAAAATACTTTTTGCGCAGAGCATTGGCTTCACTGCACTCCACTACAGAAAGTGTCCTAACCTCTCCCGTCTTCGGTGCAGAAAATGTATTTTTGACATTTAAGAAATAGAGCGCAGCGACGACGGAGCCCGTGAAAAAAATTTAGAAGCGGAGGTGAGGATTTGTATACATGTATCGGCGTTCACTGCCGATAGATACGTCGAGACGCAGTCGTCGGCAGCATCCGATGATTCAGAGAAAGTATGCTGCTCTGGGTAGTCGCTGCCACACACGCAGAATGAAACTACGGAGAACTAGCGTTTTTTTTTTTTTTGTCTTATTTCTGAACAGAGCTGTTCCCGGCACGCGCACGCCGGTCGCACTTAGAGGAAGACGCCATTTTCTAATTCTGGTCACCATAATTAAGCTCTCTCTCGACCAAAATACATGATTTCATAGCGTTTTTAAATATTTTACTGCACCGTTTGTCCAAGCCAAAAATGCAAAGGAAAATGAATCAGGGTAGCTTAACTGCGGCGCCCCAAACGCTTCTGTAAGCGTGTACGAGCCCAGCTCGTCTTCCGTAGGAGCGGTACAAAACGTGTGGGCGAGGTCAGCTCGTGTTTCGTAGGGAAAGGTTCAAAGGGCGGCCATAAACCAACCACATCGCAAAGCCCTATAAATGCATTTGTGACATGGTTTCAAAGAACAGTTACCCTTATCAGTAGTTATATATATGAAGGAAGTTTAGAACACCACGTGATTTTGGATATTTCCCGTAATGCGTCGTGTCTTCCGCTGCCCAACCCGCTATAAGTAGCACTCTTTCTCCTACAGTGAACAATTCCTTGATGTTTATGAAAGCTAGTGCCCAACATGCTCGTTTGCCTTTCTTTTCTGTAGTTTCTTAATGGGGAACCTGCGCTGGAGTTTCCGCGGACAGGGTGCGCCGCCCTGCCGGGCACGGCCGGAAACACTCGGGCATACAAACAAATACGAGTGGCTGCTAACGTGAACCATGCCGCCGTGCGCGATCATCAAACGAGGAAAAAGAAGCGTCGAGACCGGCGGTATTGTTGTATCCACAAATGCCACGATCAAAAATGTCTTTAATAACTGAAAAAAAAATGTCCAGAGCATAGTTGACTCCCTTTGGCCTTGCTTTCCGCCCTGCACATGGGTTGGCGCTCTGGAAAACATCACAAATCTTCTATTTGAAACTGGCCTTGAAAAAGTTAAAGAAAGCACATGACAGCTTAGGTTGCGTAAGCATCGCGCCGTACATTACACATACCGTATTTACTCGACTGTAACATGACCACGATTGTAACGCCAGGTGTGACATTTCGGTATTCGATTGTAACGCGAGGGTCGACTTTAGGTTGCAAAAATCTAGAAAAAAAAAACTCGCGTTACATTCGAGTAAAACGCTATTATACGTCACTGTCACGTGCACAGCTCTAGAACGGTTACAAATCGATGACCGCTAGAAAAACCGTATTGTCTACGCATGTTCCATTGCTGATCACACACTGCATGTCAAACTCGGAACCACCACGAAGTCAATTACCACTAGGTTCCTCAAAGGCATTTTTTTTAAGTATCAGGCTTAGACGACGGCCGATCGCAAGTTTGCAAACGGTCTGCAGACGATGGCGAGTCGACGTCGTTAAAGCACGAGACCTGCGACATGTTTGTATTTCCGCTAACACCACTGATCTCCACTTTACACCGGCCGTTTTACATTTATTTCACACTTCATCGTCAGCTTCAAAAGGTTTTTTAAAGACTGCGATACGAGCATTTAGTGGGCACATGCAAGCCGTTAAAAACACCGTAAAGCAAAGCGTGTAGCGAAACAGCTTCTGTAATATAGTACGAGAGCTATAACTACAGATTACGTAAATGTGATATGCTCGCTCAAAACAGCTGTCACTCACTGGGCTGAATGTTCTCAGTGCTGCCTGAGGCACTAACTTTATTTCAAAGCGGGTGCACAACGAGCACACTGCATACACCGTCGAGCTTGCTAGCGCAATTTGAACACACTTACCTGTAAGTTTACGTCGTGCGGTGCTTGACACTTCGCCGAAAGGTCACAAGCGCTGTCTCTTCGAAAACCTGCTTCTTCCACGTCATAGACATACTTCGCATTGGACAGCTTCCGTCCTTTCGACAACACACTCTTGCGAAGGTACCCGTCCGCACACATCACATCACTGAAACCGCAGCGGAGAATAACCGGTGGCATCGCTGCTCGCCCGCTGCGCCACAGTGCAGCGAAGTGTCCCGATCTTCGCTAGTCTTGCGCGTTCCAAAGCACCTAAACGACGCACATCGAGCAAAAGCCGCGGTAGTGTCGAATGACGTTCAGCATGCGTTTGAACGTGCCGCGAGGTATGTGAGGGCACGTTGAAACGTGCCGTCGTACACCTAGCGGCGGCTCTGTATTACTGGATGTTTCTCAGCTAGCTCGCCAGGGCGGCGCAGCTTGCACATTTTAGGTAATTTTAGGCGCGCCACCTGGGCAGCGCTGGCTACCCATAGGAAGTGCTTTATGCCGGGGTCCACCACGGCTCCGCTGACATATTTCCGTCACGGATATGACGTTGTAAAATTCATTACGTCATGAATATGACGTAAAAATCATATTCACGAATATGACGTTGTAAAATTCATATTCTGACTAACAGATGGCAAAGAAAACAATGAGAACAAAAAGTTTCATCACGGGAAGTTGAACGTACGACCCCTCGCTCCGCAGCACGCGGCGCGAAACAATTATGGCTCGTTCACACTGAGCATTCCGGCGACCGAGAGCCGCAGAATCCGGTTCGGCGGCGGCGAGATTCGCCGAATCGGCCCTCTCCGCGCCGATCGCTCCCGGACTTATTTTTGCGGCAACTGCCGCCGGATCCGCTCGCCGCGGAACTTGAAAACATGGCGGCCAAGTCCGACACGCTCGTCCCGTCGCAGTCGAAAAATCCACATAGCGGAATTGCTAATCGAAATGGTGCGGAACTACCTCGTCCTTTACGACAAACGCCACCCGAAGCACAAGGACAGTTTACTGAAGGACGATTTGAGGAATAAAATTGGCAACGAGCTTGGACTGACTGGTACGTACGAGTACTGCTGTCTATGTTGCTTTGTTTCTGATGCAGCTAGCACCAGTTCAAGCATTGCGATGTAGCTGCCTTGCACGCCCTAGTCGCAGAGCGTTGAAACGAGCATGGTCGTTTATAGCAGCGCTGAAGACCCGCAAAATTACATGGCGTAGTTGCGAGCCGCGACATCATCATGATAACATCCGGGCAACTGCGAATCCATCCCGCGCTCACCCGTGGTTGATGGCGTACTCGACAGATGGCGCAATATGGCTATCCGGCGGCGCGGTGCTCGTGCAGTGCGAACGACACTGTGTTTCGGCGACAGGAGCATTCCGGTCGCTGTGGCCGGCGGATTCCCCAGTGTGAATGAGCCATTAGGCCAGACGGCACGTTCTTTGCCATGCTAACGGCGAACTATTTATATGCCATTTGCCGGTAGCGGTACTCAGTTATCGGTGGTCAATCAGCGTGTTTTCGTTATCACTAGCGAGATGGCGTGAAGGACTCGAAGAGCGCGCTTTAAAGATCGACGCCCCACGCGTCGCGATGAGTGCGCGCCTCTACAGGGCGTGGTCGATCGAGCGCGCGCTTATCTCTTGATGGCGGTGGTTTGTACGTCTTGTGCTCTCACCGAAAATTTGCGTTGAGAGCACGAAGGCCACTTCGCTCACTGCAGCGGCCGCTTTTGCGAAAAGAGCGCGCTTCTCGCACAAAAATAAGTTACAATCGTGACAGTTCGCGCTCATCCTGTGCATGTTCGTTCCGTGCGTCCTTTCTGTTTGAGCAGCGCGTTGCAAGTTTTGAGCTGCTTGCAACTGACATTACAACTTGTTGCTATAACATTCATTCCTTCGCCGTTGGGGCGAAAGAATGCTCAACAAACGCTCAACTACGTCTGTGAAGACACGTTTCCCTGTCGTGTTATACCAATTCCTATGACAGAGGGATCAGCCATGTTTTGTAGCGTTAGCTACACTTGCGCGAGGATCACTGATATCACACAGCTAGGTCACCGGAGCGGGCATCTCACGCGCTCTCCAACACGCCGCGCGCGCCTCGCCGCTGCTGGTCTGTGCGTTCGGGAGGAGTGGCGTCGTAGGCGCGGCAGACACGCTGGCGCCGGCGCGCGCGCAGACTCCGCCACCCCCACGCGCGGCTCGCCGCTGCTGGTCTGCGCCGCATTCGAGAGGAGTGACGTCGTAGCCATATACACAGTGGCGCCGGCGAGCACCCAGCTATTCGCCTTCGCTGTGCAGTCGCCGCCTGACACTGCGCTGGGGCCTCTTGATAGCGCCTCTAACTGGCGTTTGCAGGTGGGTAACGCCATCAAGAAGGAGAGCGCAAATGCTGCTCGACGGCTCAGAAGTGCCGAGAAGCTTATGTCATCGGATACCGAAGTATTTTCCTGGAAATTAGCGGTTCAGCGTACGAAGAATGAACAGAAGAAGGCTAATAATCCTAGACAATATGGAAAGCTAAGAATAATGAGCTGAACCTTTGCTAACGCTACTTATATCCTGGCATAGCCGAGCTAAGCCACTGCAGATTTTTTTTTGTGTTTCTCTTAAGTGCTGGATATGTATGAACAGGAATGGCGGAAATCCCAGCTAGCCCAGCTGTCCACTAGAGGTACTGCTTTTTAAGGAACTTTGCAAGACCTGACCGGAATGGGTATCCGGCGATTTACACCAATGCTGTAGAGAGTTTCCATCACACTGCACTTCCTGCGCAAAAACATCCGACTCATTGCCAAGTCCATTTAGTAGAAAACTCGTGTGTACCGCATTTCTGAACAGCTGTATTTAAGATGAGCTCGCAATGTGCGTCGTTAAAACAAGCCCATGTTTTTTTGGCGACATTGCCGACGTTAGGATCGGTTTCTTGTCCTGTAACCTCGGGTGACATATTCTGCATTGTTTGAACAACGCGTACGTGAGCAACTGAAAGGGGCGCAAGGCGACATCTCCCTAGAAACACCTGACTTGGTTTCAAAGCTTGGTTTGACTTGGTTCTAAGTAGTAAGACAGATAACTGGGCAAGTTATGAAAGTTAAGAAAGATAAC
>NW_023616430.1:0-100001 GCF_013339695.2 Rhipicephalus sanguineus
GTGCTTTATTTTGCAAAAATGTCTATTCTTGCTCTTCTCGTATACCAAGACGTCTATAGCCGTCCGTAGCCGTTTCGAGACGTCTTTTAGAGGTTTTGTGTTACATGGGTACGTATCTTTCGTGCTCCCTGAGGTACTCAGCCCCGTTTATGCTCACTGCCTTCTCTTATGCTCACTGCCTATATCAATAAGAATCATGATTGCCGATTTTTACTGAACTTCAAATTTAACCTATCTCCCTCATTACCGAAGATGTATATCAATCCCTGCAGATCTTCCTTGTTGTCGGTCATTAATACTATATCATCTGCATACATAAATGCCGGTAATGACTGTTCACGTGTTTTCCTTGCTTGGCAAAAGAGAGGCTGAAGCCGAGTCTACTCCCCTCTAATTTAGCTTCTAATCCTTGTAGATACAGCATAAATAACAGAGGTGACAAGGGACACCCCTGTCGAAGACCCGTTGTATACCTGTTTTTCCCATTTTATAACTACCTTTTGTTATTTTTATAGATGTCCTTTAAAATATTAGTTATTCCATCTTCCACATGTGTCCAGTATTCCCCACAAGTCTTCTTGAATCACACTATCGTAAGTGTGGTGTCGCGCCTTACCAGTTTCGGTTTCGATTGTGTGACGCAGAGCGCCACACAACGGGTATTTCATGTACGAAATCGTATGACCAAATCTCTTTGTTAATAAACTTCAGTCCCATCCCCGTTCTCCGGCTGTCTTGACGCAACTGCGGGCGCTCCGGCGCTGAGCCGCCTTCCTAGCCCGCCGGACGGTACCTCCGGCGGCGACACTACAAAGTGGCGACGAGGTGAAAACAATGTAAGCCTCTACATTCTTCTCCGGAATTTTCTGCCAATTTCAACGTGGCCAGCCACCTTTTCAGCCGCATTACGGGGCATCACCCCACTTAACATTCTGCACGAAATGAGGTAGGCCTACTGCGGCCACACCCTGTGCACGTACTGCCAATGCTCGCTGGCACCAGTGACTCGTCAACGCATCCTGGCGACTGCGACTCAACAGTGAACCACGTTTCCAGCATGAGTGCTGCTATTCCTCCTCCGCCGTTTTTACAAACTCCGGGCACCCCTCCCGTGCCTTGGGCTAAATGGCGCCGTGTCTTTCAGGCGTACGTCGACGTTGCCGCCGGAGACACCGCCCGGCCCGCTCTGAAGAAGAGCCTCCTGCTGAATGCACTGGGAGTTGAAGGCCTGGATGTTTATTGGACGCTACAAGCTGCCCAGGAACAGGCGGGGAACGGCGATGGCACTCGGGACGAAGGCACGCAAGATGAGTACATCGCAGCGCTCACGCTGCTCGAGAATCACTTCAAGGCGCCGAGCAATGAAATATTGGAGCGTCACTACTTCAAATTGCGCAAACAGTTACCAGGGGAATCCGTTACTGACTATGCTTCTGCACTACAGACGATGGCCAGCAGATGCAATTTCGGGACTTCTCGTCAATGCCATGGTCCGCGATCAGCTCTTCAGCGGAATTACCGCACAACAAGTCCGCAGACGACTTCTGCAGCTGGGACCTACCCTTACTGTACATCAAGCAATACAAATTGCCAAAGAAGAGGACGTACCGAACTCGAAATGCAGGAGTTCGCGAACGCGCAAGTTGACAGGGTCGGATTTCAAGCGGGTACGCAAGATGGCCGCCAAAGCACTTCACATTCCTTTCCACCAAAACAAAAGAATCATGGCCGCCGGCCTCCCCGACAGAACTCGGGAGGGAGCCAACATGGCCGCTCGCAACATGACACCCGTCCTCATTCTTCATCGGACTCTTCGGGACAGCAGAATGAACCGCACCGATCTGAATCGAATTTCTGCTATAGATGCGGATCGTCTCAACATTACGCAAATTTTGCAAACTGTCCTGCCCGCAACCGCACTTGTTCTGCCTGCGGAAAGCGAGGCCACTTCAGAGCTGTCTGCCGCTCATCAAATGTCCGAACTTCGCAACAAAACGTAGCTCAAGTGCAAGATACTGCAGTAACAAATACAGTTACTATTCTCAACGTTGATGAACGCTCCAGCCGTCCTTCGCCACTGAAGATTTCTATTCAAGTTGGCCAAGTCAACATTCCTTTTCTCGTTGACACCGGTGCGACCGTCTCATTGCTGAACTTACAAGATTTCAAGCAGTACTTTCCGGGGACCAGACTCCTTGACTCCTACATTGTCCTTCAGGACTATTCGAAGAAATGCATTCCCCATGTCGGATACTTCTCTACAAACGTCCGGTACAACGATACCACTGCTACTGTCACATTTTACGTGACAAAAGAAGGTTCTTCACTTCTTGGTTTGGACGCCATTCGAAGCCTCCACATACACATCGACGGCGCTACATTGTCCTGCTCACAAGTTTCAAATACAGCTACTCCAAGAATTCCTGCTAATGCTCCGTCCGAATTTCATCACCTCTTCACCCAGGAACTTGGCCTGGTGAAAGGCTACATGCACGAAGTGAAACGCCGCCCAGGTGTGCAACCTGTAGCTGCCAAGCTTCGCAGATTGCCATTCCTGCTTCGACAACAAGTCTCCGATGAACTTTCCCGTCTTGAAAATGCAGGCGTCATCGAACGTGTTTCAGCATCAGATTGGGTCTCTCCACTGGTCGTGGTGAACCAAACAAAGCTATCGTGATTGATGGGTTTCCCTTGCCCCACATCGAAGAACTTCTCCAGCAACTTACAGGTGCTGTTTACTTTTCAAAGCTAGATCTTGCATCAGCATACCATCAGGTTAACTTGTCAGAATCAAGTAGGGACTTAACCACTTTTGTAACGCATGATGGTTTTTCAGATTCCGTAGAGTCTGCTTCGGGCTTGCACCTGCCCCTGCTGTTTTTCAGAAAATGATGTCCGACATTTTGAAAGGTTGTTCTGGAGTACTATGCTACCTAGATGACATTTTGGTCTGGGGCCGAACGCATGCTGAACATGATTCTAATTTACAAGCAGTACTAAGCCGCATAAGCAACACAGGAATGAAACTAAACGACAAATGTGTCTTTGCTGTCCAAGAAATTGAATTTTTAGGACACAATGTCAGTGCCAGAGGATTGTCTCCTCTTGAGTCCAAAGTGCATGCTATTGTTAATGCACCTGCTCCTACAGATTGTAAATCCTTGCATTCATTTCTTGGTCTCGCTGGCTATTACTCAAAGTTCATTCCTCATTATGCTGACGTTCCCAATGGACAACGAATATCCTGACGACTTCCGAAGAAGAGCCTAACGTCCGCGTCCCAGAACGGCGGTTCACGGGGCGTGCAGCGGACGTCGCGTTTTGGATGTCCAAAAAAGGTCTTCCGACAGACGTCCAAGAATATATAGCACGTGGACGTTTTCAATAATCCAGCGTGGATATCAAGAGGACGTCGACAGGCGATGGCCGTGCGGACATTTCAAAGCTGTTTGGATGCAACCGCTACACGCTAGTTCATCTGACAATGCGTGAAACTGATTTTGCAACATATGGAAACCGCCGCTAATTTTTATCTTTCGGAAAATATGTGATTGAGGAAATAATTCATGGATAATTTGCGAGCATGTATGCATTGCATTCGTGCATTTCTCGCGAATTATTTACGTGTTAGGAGAAAGGTGAATGGTGACGCACATAACGTAAACGTACTGCAGTTTCTTCCCACGAAACACAAAACCTCTAAAAAACGTCTTAGTTTTACGAGAGACAAAAATATATTCTATTTTTTAAATATAGCATTAGATTCCCCTCAAATGTGCTTGCATACTCTATTTATTAGCATTTTCAACAGGCTACGGCATAGCCAGAGTCTATTTGCCAAAGAAGTTCATAACGCCTAGTTCGAGACATTTTTCAGACATTTTGTCTGAAAGTACGAGTGCACAACGACTATCTCAAAGATTCCTCGAATGTTTTCTCGAGAAGGGCCAATATACAAAAACGGCATGTCAAAAGAGCGGTTACCGTCTGTTTTACTCAAACAAATGACGCAGACAACCATACCCCCAAAATAATTTGTTTCACAACGATGCCTCTAACAGCACGCTCGCACAGCAGCGACTGACAACAGTAGTAAAACCGGCAAAACGCAGGCACGCACGCAGCGCACCCGGCGCACCATGCGGCGCACCGTGCAATCCGGGGCAATCAGCTTCGGCGGCACGCATGTTGAAACGTGTCCTTCGCGATCGTGCTGTGCACCGGCGACTGCGGAGACGCCGTTGGCGTCGTCGTCGTCGTTTTGCGTTGGCAGCAGCTCGCTGTCATCGTTTCGCATTTTGCGTAGCGTGCCAGCTTTTCTGTACGGTTCACTGGCTGTTATCTGGCATGAAGTAACTGTGCTCATGCCATTTGCCGCATATTTTCCATCAGTGGATTCGTGAAACAAGCTCTACTGTGTGTTTTCGCCGACGGTCCGTTACACAATGGCCTGATCTGCTCGCCACCTTCGGTGCAGCTAGCAGCAGCTATTCGGATAACCTACTTCTTTCGGTAAGTGAAATTAAGTGTGCTGACTTTTCGCTCATTACTGCTAGAACTTTGACAGTTCTTGCTGGTGGTTTGAATCTTGGTCGAACGCGAAAACTATACGGAGGACGCGCCGTTGCGAATCGTAAGCCAGACTTACTCGCCCTATTCCAGGTCGGTCATCTTGTTCTTCTGCGGGTACAGCTCGTGTTGGGTGGGTGTATGCGTGCGAGCGAGTGTTTGCTTGCTTCTTGCTTACAACCATGCCGGCCATGTCGCTGACAAATAGTGCAACGATTCTACAACAGGTGCCTCGCTTTGTGGTAGTTATGATGTCGTTAATAAATACATGACAGCATTTGTGCACATCTGTAATTGGAAATGTGTCTTTAGAGTGACTTGATGCTCAATTATTTGTTGTAAATTATACCTAGCTTACTTGCTTCTTCTTGTATGCAGCTTTTCTTCACCGCTGTTTGTACAAGACATGAGGCCCGAGACCACGCCAGCTTGTGTGAAAGCCAGCGCAGTTTCTTTGACGGGACCTGGAGTGCATTCATGCAGAACTTGAATTTATGTTGCTGCTGCGTCAATCAGCTTCACCTTGTGCGTCACCTTCTGTCGTATTTTGTGCCACATTCGGTGCGCTTTATTCTTTAATAAAGCCGCTTTTACAAGATCATTGGATAATTTATTGTTTCTGATAAGCATGATTATTTGTGCTCCATACACTAAACGTCATTTATGAAGTACGTGTTCATCCTCTGCATGTTCAGATTTATTATTTGTTCAGTAGTAAACCGATGTGAATTCTACATGGAAATTGGATAGTGGTGTGTAGAAAAAAGTAAGGACACAAAGAAGCGCTTGTTTGTGTCCTTACTTTTATTGTCTGCGTCTCGATTTTTGAGCTGTATTTACAATGAGCCCATTGGTGCCCCGCTGGATATAGTGAGGCTTTTGGTCATTATCACGTCCAGAGCTGTACTTTCTGTGGATTTTTGGGCACCTTCAGGATATGATATCCTGAAGGTGCCAAAAATACACAGAAAGTCCAGCTCTGCACGTGATAATGACCAAAAGCCTCACTGTGCCCAGCATATGGGTCATTCCACGGACGTTTTCTGGACGTCGGGTAAGATTTTACTGAATTTGCATACGTCCAAGCACGTCCGAATATCCGGTTTTGACGCCCGGTGGGATTAACTCGGGATGTTCAATTCCTTTGCGCCATATAGTCCTGCGGACGTCCCGTTGAACGTCCCACGGTATTTGTCGTGCATCCGCCGGATGTACGTAATGTCCAGTAAAGTGGTCCGATAGACGTCCCAAAGTTACTGGTTGCCCATCATGGGTTGTTGAACCACTGCGCTCCATGTTGCGCAAAGGCCAAACATTTAATTGGTCGCATGAAGCCAATTCGGCATTCACAGTATCAAAGCAGTACTGGCTGAAAACGCAGTCATTCAACTCTTTGACGAGAAGCTTCCGATAGTCATAACGACTGATGCTTCCAACATAGGTTTGGGTGCTGTGTTTCAACAACGCAAACGTGACCAGTTAATTACAATTGCTTTTGCTTCGAGAACCTTGTCACCTGCTGAACGCAGATATTCTACTGGTGAGCATGAAGCTTTAGCATGCCTCTTTGCTTGCGAGAAATGGCATGTATACCTCTGGGGTAGACATTTTACATTACGCACTGATCATCAAGCACTTACTACATTACTTTCTGCTGGATCAGAGGGCGACGCCCATTACGCATTTCACGCTGGTGCGCCAGACTTTTGTACGACAACTTCACTGTACAGTACTGCAAAGGTTCAAATAATGTTGTAGCAGATGCACTTTCCAGTCTGCCTTTGCAACTTCCAGTCTCACCAGACTTGGAAGAAGAGATAATCTCACTTGTCACTCCATGCATCAGTAAAGCTGATCTACAGGCAGCAACTGCTGAGGATACCACTTTGCAACAAGTAATTCCATACATTGCTAAGGTATGGCCAGAAAAGAAATCTCTTCAGCCAGAACTACTGCCCTACTTTGCAATCAGAATGAGCTGTCCTATGTAGACAACTTAGTTTTCCGTGCAGACAGAGTAAGCATTCCTGCTTCACTCTGCAATAAACTCGTACAGTTGGCTCATGAAAGTCACCCTGGAATTGTCAGGACTAAGCAGCGACTTAGAGAACGATACTGGTGGCCTGGCTTAGATAGCCAAGTTGAAACGTGCAGTTCGCGACTGTGTCGTATGCCAAACAGCAGAAATCTGCTAAACCAGTTTTTGCACCTTACAGCCTGTCCCATGGCCAAACAAACCTTGGGAAAAGCTAGGCATGGACATTGTCGGTCCACTCGAACGTGCTCCTTTCGACTGCAGATTTGCAATCACATTAGTTGACTACCACTCTAAGTGGCCTGAGGTTTGCTTTACCCATGCAGTCACTTCAGACCAGTAATTACATTTCTGTCAGCACTTTCAGTAGGGAAGGTTTTCCAGAAGCAATCGTCACGGACAACGGTCCACAGTTTAAATCTCAAATATTTGAGAAGTTCCTCTCCGACAGAGGCAAGCATCTTTGCTCTCGAACTACTATCCACAATCTAACGGTCAAGTTGAACGCTTCAACCGCGTTTGAAAGAGCAAATTCAGCTCGCTCAACTTGAATGCGCCCACTGAAAAGCTGTAACAGAGTACTTAGGCACATAGGCCTGACTGGCTGCCCAGGCGACGCTGCGAAAACGGTGCTAAAAAAGCGCCCCCTACGACAAGTTCTTTGGTTTCGAGTAGTCAGACTGGCGGCCGCATGCAGCTAGCACTAAGCTCAGATGCGCAATGGAGCCACCGCTGTCGGTTGTGCTGCGCTTTGGATCTCGGCCAGTTTCTGGCGTGGCTGAGTTCTTCAGGTCAAGCAGTCTGCGTAACCGCAGAAGCTCGTCATCGTCAAGTATGTTACGACGTGCAGGAGATTGAAGGAACCATTCGGCGCGCTGCAACTCGCAAGTGCAGCGAATCTCATACGACGTTGAACTCGAGTTAAGTTTTACGAGGCATGCTCGCGCGATTAACGACAGTGCATAAACGAAAAGATTGCTGTTAAGAAGCCGACATGATTTGCATTACACGACGAAACGGAATCAAGAAAGGTCCAGTGACGAAGGCTAGCCGTCGGCGGCCCGAATGAGCGCATTCGCGTCGTGTGCCGTTTTCTGCCGCATTCAGTCGCAAACACACCTTTTTCCCCATGCACGGTCGTAATTTTCAACATTTGCTTAGGGAATTCGTCAAATTCTGTCAGCGTGCGGTGGCGGTCGAGAAGCGACGGCGCGCAATGTTTACAGCCGGCCGCTGGAAGCAGCCGGCTGTAAGCTGCCGGAAAAATCGTAGGCACATACGCAGGGTAACTCATGGCATCGTTTTTCTCGTTTCGCACGAAATGCCGGCTGCATATCCTCGTGATCGTCGTCGGCAGCCACGGCGTGGCTGGACTGCACACAGGGAATATATACATATATAAACGCGTGCACGCGCGTACGAAAAGTAATCAGCACGTTACGTTGCAAACCACGTTTTGCTCGCGTACTCACTTCACGCGTCGGACGGCACGTATCCAGCGGTTCCGTCGCTCCACTTCGTACGGCTTTCAGGGGAACCAGTAAAACCGTACATTAGGATCCTTACCCCCTTGTTCGAGGCAATTAACCACGCAACAGTAACGGCGGCGACCGCGCTTCGGGACCGCGCGCTGCTCAGAGTCGTCGCCCAGACCACCTGCTTTCGGCACGGTTTGTTTGAAGCAGGGATCGCTCGTCAAACATGTCAGACTCTGCGGCATAGCGGACAAGTTCCTGCGTACGTTTTAAGCACTTTTTGAGCCTGAAAACTAGGCGCAAAATTAAGTAAAACGCTTAAAGCAACTGAGACCTGCGTAACTCGCCGGTCGGCGTCCATTTTTGACTACCCAAGCAACTTCGGCGCACGCCACCAGGCTCCGCCACAGTACTCAAAACTCCAGCGCGTCAGCCCTATATCGCTTTACGCCTCAAGCTACTACAGGCTTGTCGCCTGCACAACTTCTGCATAACCGCCAACCGCGTCTGGAATTGACATTGCAGGGTTACACCCGAACTCTTCCGCTCCTTCGCCAAGTTTGGATCCTGTGAGAACACGAGTGTTCCACAGCAACAGGCAACTAAGCAACGCATTGATTCTAAGCGTGGAGCAAAACCTCCTAAGCTACAAGTGGGCCTCAGAGTTAAAGTTCGTCTGCCAGGAAGCAGAATAAATACAGAGGTCCTTATACAATCCTTAGTCAAACTGGATTCAATTCCTTCCGCCTTAGTGATGGCGACGTCTGGATTGCATCAAAGCTGGTAGTTGTTCATGCTGAGCAGAATGCAACTCCACAGCAGAATTCATGTCCCCACCTAACACATCGTCTATGCAACAACATAATTCCTCCCCACCTCCATTCTTCTGCAGCTCCACAGTTAGTGCGACTTCCACTAACCACCTTGCAGGCACCTTCACAAATCGGCTGATGTGCCCAGCCCCAATGCAACGCTTCTCGAAGGGGGGATAGATACGTCGACTAACATGCCGACTACGGAAAATCTCGAAACTTTGCCGCGTTCGCTCTCCGATGAGCGTGTAGGTGAGCCCCAAGGCTCAAATTCTTCTACCAACCATCCCCTTCGTCCCAACGGCACCGAAGAAAGCCGACACGGTACAAGGACTACGTTCCTTGATATATACATTTTTCATAAACTCATGTTTCACATACTACTATACTGCTTATACACTACTTTATATACAACTTTCATATATTACTGCATAATCCTTTTTGGGGGGAACATATAATGGTGACTGACATTAAGTTCCTAACTACTACTTATACTAGTTCATAAATAGGCTCATGCAATAAAAATAAAAATCCATTACATCAAGTTTAGTCAAACTACGTCAACTCTGGTCACATAAATATTGTTCTAATAAAGAATACATTCCTACATGTGATAACTATTGTATAATGATGTTACTTATTTTGCACATTTTCTTACAAGATGTTCGAGGATTGTGTGCCAACGTGTTACTTCATACAAATTCTTCAGTGCCTTACCACTGTATAATGTCATATACAGAGTACAACTCCTTTCCTTTTAGGGGAAGATGATGTGGTGTCGCGCCTTACCAGTTTCGGTTTCGATTGTGTGACGCAGAGTGCCACACAACGGGTATTTCATGTACGAATCGTATGACCAAATCTCTTGTTAATAAACTTCAGTACCATCCCCGTTCTCCGGCTGTCTTGACGCAACTGCGGGCGCTCCGGCGCTGAGCCGCCTTCCTAGCCCGCCGGACGGTACCTCCGGCGGCGACACTACAGTAAGCTCCTTGATATCTAGAAATGCCAGCCACAGGGGCCTGTGTTCTTTTAGGGGCGAAGCTCCTATAGCGGCACCCGTTCGTCCCGTAGTAATGTGTAACCAGTCTTAAAAACGGAGGGGGCGTGCACACTGAAGGGCCCTAAAGACAATGCGCTGCGACAGTACGTGATATGTATCGCCCTTTCCTGCGCTTCCCCTCTTTCTCCCCCCCCCCCTATTGCCTCGCGGCGCAGCGGCGCCGACGCAGGCAGCGTCGCGAGGCAGCGTCGCGGCAGCGTCTTGATTGAAAAAACCGACCGCTCGCGCTGCACAACCGTTCACTGACCACCCCGTAGATATAGGCACTGGATTTTGACCTCCAAGGTAGTGCGTGTGTGCGATTTCTCCTGTGCGTGATTAAACAATGAAAATTCACAGCGTACATGTAAAATTAAAGTGAGCTGCAAGTCGTCATAACTCTCATCGAACCTTTAGTATAAACGCGCCGATCTCACGTCGGTGATGATGTACTGGGCAGAATTCACGGTTTACCGATGAACTCAGCAGCTTCCCACTCATCATCATTCACCCGTGGATATGCTGTTGTTACGTCATATTTATTTGGGGTCGTAGAAGGTTTCGCAAAGGATCGAGGGGTCGGTGACGCGGGGCTAGAGACAGGCGCAGGTCCCGCAACTAGGTTTTGTGCCGGCGAGACTACGGAGCTCGGCCTGGCGGGTAATGCCTCGGCCGGGCTACCTTCGTCCCCAAGAACGACACATACTCAGGTGGTCACACGTAGACTATCGTGCACGGACCTCTCGGGCACGGTGACCCTTGACTACGTTGCTCTTCTCGGGTGATGACTCGCGTAGACCTGTCTGGCGGGTAGTGCCTCGACTGGTCTGCTGAGAGCGATCGTCCCCAACTCCGAGGCCGGCCTCCGCTCCCCTTTTTAAAGGGGTCCCTCTTTGGGGGGAAGGGGGAGGCGAAGGTCATCCACCGCTTCGTCGTCGCTCGTCGCTAGAATTTTTCCAGTGACTCTAGCGACGAGCGACGACGAAGCGGGTGGATGACCTTCGCCTCCCCCTTCCCCCAAAGAGGGACCCCTTTAAAAAGGGGAGCGGAGGCCGGCCTCGGGGCAGTTGGGGACGATCGCTCTCAGCAGACCAGTCGAGGCAGTACCCGCCAGACAGGTCTACGCGAGCAGTCCACCCGAGCAGAGCAACGTAGTCAGGGTCACCGTGCCCGAGAGGTCCGTGCACGATAGTCTACGTGTGACCACCTGAGTATGTGTCGTTCTTGGGACGAAGGTAGCCCGGCCGAGGCATTACCCGCCAGGCCGAGCTCCGTAGTCTCGCCGGAGCAAAACAACCTAGTTGCGGGACCTGCGCCTGTCTAACCCCGCGTCACCGACCCCTCCATCCTTTGCCAAACCTTCTACGACCCCAAATAAATAAATGACGTAACAAGTGGTGGAGGTGCGGGGTAAAGTAACGCAATGGAAAAAGAAGGAGTCCAGACGCGCAGAGAGCGCAGGAAAGCGGTAAAGACAAACTTGGCTACGAGTTCCGCGTGCGGTATGAGGGCGAAGAAAAAAAGCGGAATCTCCACGAGCGCTTCGATTGCCTGTTCAGCTATGCGAAAAGAACAACGCCGCTAAGCAGTAACAGATGCCAGAGAGAAAGAGTTACGCGTACAGTGCAGCTTGACCCGACGATAACGAACGAGTAGAGGCGAACACCATGAACCGGCGGCCGTTCGCTCCACCTCCCGTTCCGGGGAAAAGGCGACGAAGATCTAGGTGACTGGCTACACCTGTACGAGCGCTACGGCCTAGCGCTGGCATGGACCGATGCGGAGAAGGCCGACAACCTGGTGTTCGCGCTGGAAGACGTTGCGCGCGACGGTGGTATGTGACGGCCCTGCGAGAAAACAGACTAAAAACATGGAGGACTGGCGAACGGCGCTGAAGGAAAATTTTTCGGGAGACCATGTTCGAGAATGGGCATACATACAGCTGCAACAAGACAGCAGCTGCTCGGGGAGACGCCCCAGGAATATGTCTCGGGCATCCTGCAGCTCTGTGCCCGCGTGAACCCCGAGATGCCGGAGTCGGAGAAACTTCGCCATCTTCTGAGAGGGCTAAGACCCGAGATGATGGAGCAGAGTGGCCATAACAAACCCAGGTGCATCCCAAGAATTTCTGCAACATTTGCAGAGACTGACTCGCGTTGTAGCGATGGCAAGACACGCCCTTATGGCAATGCCGACGCATCCATTGCCGGGGCGATACACGGATACGTTCCCGCTTACAGTTCAGGACACGAGTTCGCGGGTTGACAGTGTCGGGATGCTGAACGAGCCATCTACTGTGCTGTACGCTCCGACCCGCCAGGAAACACCCGACAAGAGCACGGTGGCAGCTCTCAGTGCAATGCAGGAAACACTACGTGCCTTGACAGCAGCAGTCGACCGGCTCGGGCAGCAAGATCGACGGCCCTTCCCTCGTCGTACTTCAAGAAACACGAACGCGCAAGTCATCTGTTTTCGCTGCAATCGATCCGGACACATCGCAAGGCAGTGTAATGAGCCAATCGCTCCGCTACAAACTCATGACCATCCGGGAAACTAGTAGGCCCGGGTCATGGTGTCCGACCCGGCGAACAACAACGGACTCCCGTTTACGCGACCTTCCACTAGACGCAACTAATCACCCTTCCGGCCACGATTAACGGGTACAACATCAGTGCGATTATTGACACAGGGGCTGCAGTGAACGTGGTGTCCGAGGCGCTGGCATTGAGCTTGGGCAGTGTTGTGCGGCCTACTAGAATACGCGTGAGATCGGTGAGTGGAGAGGTTGTGGACTCGTGCGGGGAAACTGAACTGGATGTACATATTGGGGGCAAGTGAAGGTGAGGGCTACTTTTGAGGTGCTTTGAGGTTTCCCGCATGACTTCTTGTGCGGCCTACCATTTTGCCGTGCGGGGAACCTTGTCCTAGACTTTCCAAGGAGCAAACTGGTACTACAAGGCCATGAGATAAGTCTATCCCTTGAGGAAGACACACCAACTAACCCTCCGGACACGGCGGCCGTGCACTGCCTAGACGAGCTACGTATTCCTCCCAAGTCCGAGGCCATCATTGCCGTCCGGATCGCTGCAGATGGGCCCTATTTAGTGGAACCTTTGGCTCAGGAACGAGAGACACCCTGCCCCATAGTGGCTCGCACTTTGACTATTGTTCGTGACCGGATCGGCTACGCTAGGATTGCCAACCCAGACGACACACCCTTGGTCATGCCAAAGGGTGCAGCCCTCGGAAAGGCGACGCCAATTGTCAAAACAGTCCTGTGCGCATCTCTTTCCTACAGGAACATGGTCAGAGTAACGAAGTACAACTGGGACGAGATTAGTCACAAGAAGAAGCTCGACAATTCCAAGCCTTACTGAAGCAATACGACCACATTTTTCAAGGGCTACAGGTCCGATCGGACGAACAGACGTGGCTGAGCACAGTATCGACACTGGAACGTCTCAGCCAGTTCGGCAGAACCCTTATCGCAGCTCGCCGGTCGAGCGCCAAGTCATTGAAGACCAGGTTTCAGAGATGCTAGAAAAGGGTGTTATCCGTGCTTCTACTAGTGCATGGTCATCGCCGGTAGTATTGGTACGCAAACGCGACGGGTCATGGAGATTCTGCGTCGATTTCCGCAGACTAAACTCTGTCACAAAAAAGGATGTACACCCTCTGCCGCGTATGGATGACATCATGGATAGGTTACAGGGATCCAGATTCTTCACGACCCTGGATTTGGCCTCGGGGTATTGGCAGATCCCCATTCGGGAGCGGGACAAAGAGAAAACTGCCTTTGCGACAGGATCTGGCTTGTACGAATTTAACGTCGTACCATTTGGCTTGTACAACGCGCCCGCAACGTTTCAGCGCACGATAAACAAAGTACTGGCGAGCCAGCTCTGGAAAATATGTCTCGCTTATTTGGATGATATTGTGGTGTTTTCAAGAACAGCGGAAGAACACCTGCGAGACGTGCAACAAATTCTCCAGGCTGTAGAAAATGCAGGGCTGCGTCTGCAGCCGAGCAAATGCCACGTTGGCTGTAGTAGCATCCGCTACCTTGGACATATCATTGACGGCTGTACTATCCGCCCCTACCCTGAAAATATCCGCGCCGTTCAGGATACGAGGGCTCCATCGAACCGCAAGCAGGTGCGTAGTTTCTTGGGCCTCTGTGGTTACTATCGGCGGTTTATCAGGGACTTCGCAGCATTGCGCGACCACTCAACGAGCTCACCAAATCAGACGTCAAATACTGCTGGAGCCAGGCATGTCAGGAGTCCTTCGACCAGCGACCCGGTCCTCCGATTGTTCAATCCTGACCTACCCATTGAAATCCACACAGACGCCTGCGGCTATGGGATCGGTGCCGTGCTTGTGCAAAGGAATGGTGCGGAAGAATATGTTGTCGGGTACGCAAGCCGGCACTTGAACAAAGCAGAATTGAATTACAGCACGACTGAACAAGAATGCTTAGCTGTTGTCTACGCAACGAAACAGTTTCGACATACATATTCGGCACGCCGATTACAGTCATCACGGATCAAGCCAGCCTCACGTGGCTGATGACAGCGAAAAACCCCCATGGTCGACTTGTACGATGGAGCCTGTTGTTACAAGAATTTAACATCACACTGAAGCACCGCCCAGGCCTCAAGAACATGAACGCCGACGCGCTATCCCGACTATTTTGTGACCCAGCACCAGCCGAGGAGGAGGAGCTGCCCCTCCTTATGGTATCTCTAGATGATATTGCAAAACTGCAAAGTGAGGATCCCTTCTTACGACCAGTAATTAACCACCTTCGGAAGCCAGAACACCCGTCGCAAAGAGGATTCGTAAAATGGCAAGGCCATTCCGCCTCGTCGATGGAACATTGTACCGACGAGCCAAGGGCTTTGCGGAAGAACGACTAGCGTTAGCAGTTCCTCGCACACTGCGTCGCGAGATTTTGATAAACTGTCACGACGACATCACGGCCGGTCATCTCGGGATTGGGAGAACTCTGAAGAAAATCAGGCAGCGGTACTTCTGGCCGAAAATGTTCAAGGAGATCACACACTATGTTCACCCAATGGGCAACCAATAACTTTGGGACGTCTATCGGACCACTTTACTGGACATTACGTACATCCGGCGGATGCACGACAAATACCGTGGGACGTTCAACGGGACGTCCGCAGGACTATATGGCGCAAAGGAATTGAACATTCCGAGTTAATCCCACCGGGCGTCAAAACCGGATATTCGGACGTGCTTGGACGTATGCAAATTCAGTAAAAATCTTACCCGAAGTCCAGAAAACGTCCGTGTAATGACCCATATGCTGGACACAGTGAGCCTTTTGGTCATTATCACGTGCAGAGCTGGACTTTCTGTGTATTTTTGGCACCTTCAGGATATCATATCCTGAAGGTGCCCAAAAATCCACAGAAAGTACAGCTCTGGACGTGATAATGACCAAAAGCCTCACTATATCCAGCGGGGCACCAATGGGCTCATTGTAAATACAGCTCAAAAATCGAGACGCAGACAATAAAAGTAAGGACACAAACAAGCGCTTCTTTGTGTCCTTACTTTTCTTCTACACACCACTTATATCCAATTTCCATGTAGAATTCACATCGGTTAACTACTGAAAAAATAATAAATCTGAACATGCAGAGGATGAACACGTACTTCATAAATGACGTTTAGTGTATGGAGCACAAATAATCATGCTTATCAGAAACAATAAATTATCCAATGATCTTGTAAAAGCGGCTTTATTAATGAATAAAGCGCACCGAATGTGGCACAAAATACGACAGAAGGTGACCGCACAAGGTGAAGATGATTGACGCAGCAGCAACATAAATTCAAGTCTGCATGAACGCACTCCAGGTCCCGTCAAAGAAACTGCGCTGGCTTCACACAAGCTGGCGTGGTCTCGGGCCTCATGTCTTGTACAAACAGCGGTGAAGAAAAGCTGCATACAAGAAGAAGAAGTAAGCTAGGTATAATTTACAACAAATAATTGAGCATCAAGTCATTCTAAAGACAGATTTCCAATTACAGATGTGCACAAATGCGTCATGTATTTATTAACGACAATCATAACTACTCACAAAGCGAGGCACCTGTTGTAGAATCGTTGCACTATTTGTCAGCGACAGGCCGGCATGGTTGTAAGGAAGCAAGCAAGCAAGCAAGCAAAAACTCGCTCGCACGCATACACCCACCCACACACGAGCTGTAACCCGCAAAAGAACAAGATGACCGACCTGGAATAGGGCGAGTAAGTCTGGCTTACGATTCGCAACGGCGCGTCCTCCGTATATAGTTTCGCGTTCGACCAAGATACAACCACCAGCAAAGAACTGTCAAAAGTTCTAGCAGTAATGACGAAAAGTCAGGCACACTTAATTTCACTTACCGAAAGAAGTAGGTTATCCGAATAGCTGCTTGCTAGCTGCAACGAAGGTGGCGAGCAGATCAGGCCATTGTTGTAACGGACCGTCGGCGAAAACACGCAGTAGAGCTTGTTTCACGAATCACTGATGGAAAATATGCGGCAAATATGGCATGAGCACAGTTACTTCATGCCAGATAACAGCCAGTGAACCGTACAGAAAAGCTGGCACGCTACACAAAATGCGAAACGATGACAGCCGAGCTGCTGCCAACGCAAAACGACGCGACGACGCCAACGGCGTCTCCGCAGTCGCCGGTGCACAGCACGATCGCGAAGGACACGTTTCAACATGAGTGCCGCCGAAGCTGATTGCACGGTGCGCCGCATGGTGCGCCGGGTGCGCTGCGTGCGTGCCTGCGTTTTGCCGGTTTTACTACTGTTGTCAGTCGCTGCTGTGCGAGCGTGCAGTTAGAGGCATTGTTGTGAAACAAATTATTTTGGGGGTATGGTTGTCTGCGTCATTTGTTTGAGTAAAACCGACGGTAACCGCTCTTTTGACATGCCGTTTTTGTATATTGGTCCTTCTCGAGAAAACATTCGAAGAATCATTGAGATAGTCGTTGTGCACTCGTACTTTCAGACAAATGTCTGAAAAAATGTCTCGAACTAGGCGTTATGAACTTCTTTGGCAAAATAGACTCTGGGTATGCCGTAGCTGTTGAAAATGCTAATCTGGAAACAACTGGCCCAGCTGGGACCAGTTCAACTGGTTTATGGTCAAATTCCCAGTTGGGACCCACTGGGACCGAATTCCCAACTGGGACCCATTGGCAACTGGTCCCAACTGGGAATTTGACCATAAACCACTTGACGTGGTCCCAGTTGGCACCCACTGTCAACTGGTCCCCACTGGGAATCCTGCCATAAACTACTTGATCTGGTCCCAGTTATTTCCAGTTGGCAGTGGGTCCCAGCGGGGGCCAGTGGCTCTTACTGAGATCTCAATAAGAGCCAGTTGCCCGTTGCAAATGGTGTCCCATTAGGAACTACTGTCTGAAGCTGGTCCCATTAAAAATTAAACCTGATGTGGCTATTTAATTCCTGGGGCTCCAGTACAAGAAAAAAAAACAACCTTGGATACTCCATCAAATGTTATTTTACAAACATTACAAACACTCAAATTGTTTAGTGTTTGGCGGCAATCCTGAATTTTTTCCGTGACCAATGGGAGAGCGTTCCTGCAAAATAAGAGGTAACATATGTTACATGCCTGTCTCAGAATAGCCATATCAATTTATTATACACAGCAGACCAGCCTTCTAAAAATTCACACTGCGAACACTATTCCAGAGATCATGCCGGATGTAATCCGATTTTTTTTAAGCCGCTTACCTCAGCGCCAAAAACATAAGAACTACGGGAAGTAAGGCGATCGAAAGCATCTCTGTTTCCACTCGAATGTATGTACCTACAGATGCAACAGGTTCGGGAATATCCATTTGCAGTGCAAAATATGGGCCCCTTTGCGCTTTCTTTAAAAATCGCGGACAGAGCTACAAATTTGCACGAGTATACTTTATAGTTATTTAGCATGCCGTTCAAATACTATTGCACGGCACTCGTTTTCTGTGATGCTCCAAAACAAATGGCAGAAAATTAGCAAGCACTCCGCACAAACCCCTAAGCAAACATATTACAGAGCAGTGCCGAAAGAACTTGTTTACAATGCGGCGTTCCATCGTCTGAACACTCAAAACACTTTGCATTGCATTATATCAAGATGTTCTCTAGGATATTGAACAACTAGCACTTGAAGCATAAGTGATATATAGTTACCTTCAAACGGCTGCATCGCCGACAAGGCGCAGGCTTGCACAGCATTCCGCACACAATGGATCCACATATCCGTGTTGTCACAGGAAAAAACACTTGTCCGGCGTTCACCCACCCATAAAGACTTCCAGAGACGAAACTGTCGGACACTAATTCGACAAAATCTAAATTACGCACGCCATGACTGCACGTTCCTTTTGAAAAACAGCACAACTAAGCACCGCTTCCACGGACCACCACCACAGAACACTTCCACCACTCGGCAGATAGCCCTCATACACATGTGGTGTACGAAACTAGTACGGCTGTGGTTCTAAATTTTCTGCCTTTATTATCGAGCTTCTTTCTTCCATTAAATAGTGCGGAATTGGCATGAAATAATTCTTTTCAGTTTATTTTATATGTAATCTTTATGTTTCATTACTTCACTACTTCATTTGTTTGAGCGTATGAGATACGAAACTGATGTGACGGCTGTCGAGGCAGTTGGGGAGAGAGCAGAGAGTGTGGCGTGCGTTTGTGTCGGCAGCATGTCGGCGGCAGGCTCGGAAGTGGTAGCTCTTGGCTCTGCTCGATTTTTCTTTGTCGTACGGAAGTAATCTCTGTGCTGCACGCAAGCCAATCGAGCATGCATGCTCTCAGTGAGACAACGGCAGTATTAACACCTCGACGTCAATCGGGCCCGCTTCGCCTGCGGGTATCCGCGATGGACGTAAAAAGATTGACAACAGCTGATGACAGCAGCGAGGACAGCAGACTGATGCTAAAGCAGCGTACGTTTGAGTGCACTGGTGCGCATTTGCGCAACGGAATAATTGACGAAATACACGATTTTAAAAAATCATATCAGGTGAGGTAAGACTGTTTATATTATTGTAATGGGCTTGAAACAACGCGAAGAGGAGGATGACGTCTAAACAAGAAAAGATAGTTCATTCGCAAACCATGAGACGCCATTTTCTTAACCTCTCATCGCCCTATCATCTGTGTTCATAACGGCCCCTTACAATACTAGGCCAGTGATCAGGTACCCTTCTGTGAGTATGACACAAAAAACTCTTGGATAAAACCCATTCGCTCAAGTCCAGCAATGCTACGTCGTATACATTCGCGTTCAATTTTTTTTTTCGTTCACTGTGAAGAATCGTACAACCAGAGTAACTGGTCGCACTTCGAGTTAGCGTACAATTGGGACCATTTGCTTCCAATATAACTGGATGTGGTTTCCAACTGGGACCAGCTGCCTCCAGTTCAACTGGTCATGGTTCCCGTTGGTGGCCAGTTGAGTTGTAACTGGGACCAGCTGCTAACTGGAACCAGTTGCAATTGGAATCAACTGGAACCAGTTGAGTTGTAACTGGGACCAGCTGCTAACTGGAACCAGTTGCAACTGGAATCAACTGGGACCAATTGGTTTCCAACTGGGGCCAGTTGGCCCGCAACTGGGACCATTTGATCCCAGTTAACACCAGTTGAAACCAGTTGGATTCCCAGTTACACATTTTCACCTGGGAAGAGTATGCAAGCACATTTGAGGGGCGAATTAATGCTATATTTAAAAATGCATATATTTTTGGTCTTCTCGTAAACTAAGACGTTTTTTAGAGGTTTTGTGTTTCGTGGGAAGAAACTGCAGTCACGTTCACGTATGTGCGTCACCCATTCACCTTTCTCCTAAGCACGTAAATAATCGCGAGAAATGCCATGAATGCAATGCATACATGCTCGCACAATTATCCATGAATTATTTCCTCAATCACATATTTTCCGAAAGATAAAAATTAGCGGCGGTTTCCATATGTTGCAAAATCAGTTTCACGCATTGTCAGATGAACTAGCGTGTAGCGGTTTGCATCCAAACAGCTTTGAAATGTCCGCACGGCCATCTCCTGTCGACGTCCTCTTTATCCACGCCTGGATTATTGAAAACGTCCACGTGCTATATATTCTTGGACGTCTGTCGGAAGACCTTTTTGGACATCCAAAACGCGACGTCCGCTGCACGCCCCGTGAACCGCCGTTCTGGGACGCGGACGTTAGGCTCTTCTTCGGGCGTCGTCAGGATATTCGTTGTCCATTGGGCAGTCGTGCCCCGACTGCCAATCAAGGAACGTACCAAATACGAAACCAGCAGGAGAACTACAGCCCTTGGAGCCAACGCTACATCCGTTCCAACAAATCGGTATGGACTTTGTCGGCCCACTTACAGAGTCTGAGGACGGCAACAAGTATATTGTGGTAATGATTGACTACTACACAAAGTGGGCGGAGGCAGTAGCGACGCGCGACGCGACGGCAGATTCAGCTGCAAAAGCCTTCTTGGACAGGGTCGTCCTTCGCCATGGTGCCCCTGAACGCATCATCAGGGATCGGGGCCGCCACTTCACTGCAGCAATGATGGAAGAGCTATTCCGACTGACGACTACCAACCATGCACGCACGACGGCCTACCATCCGAGAACCAACGGCCTCTGCGAGAGATTCAACCGCACATTGGCCGTCATGATTAGCAAATAGTGTCATCACACCAGCGGGATTGGGATCAATTCCTTCAGTACGTGCTCTTCGCCTATAATTCATCGGTACATGAGACGACAGGTTATTCGCCCTTCTTCCTCCTCTACGGAAGAGAACCTACATTACCCATCGACGCGGCCCTCGGACTCAGGGATTGTGAAGTGCAGACGGCTTCAAACGAAAGCGTGGCGGCGCGATGGGAAGAGGTCAGACGACTTGTCACCAGGCGTGAGCTCCAAAGTAAAGAAAAAAGTAAGGAACGCTACGACGTAAAGCGGCGCACACAGAGCTTCTCCCCTGGTGACCTCGTTCACATAAGAATGCCAACATCAAGGCGTGGAAAGACAACCAAGTTCGTCCACCCATTTCATGGGCCTTTTCGTGTAGTGAGGCAGACTTCGACAAATGACTGGGAAGTGGAAACTAGGCGAGGGCGACGGGAAATAGTGAACGTTGAACGGATGAAGCCGTACATCACCCGCGAAATTGCAGACGACGTCACAGCAAACCTCCCAACAGGCATCGAAAACGACGGAAACATAGAGAGTGAGCGATGCCCCAGCGGACCAACCCAGCGACGATGCAAACACAGCCGGTCCCATGGGTACACACCACCCATCAGTGGCGGTCTTTGACAGTGATAGTGACAGTGATAGTGATGCCGTACCAGGAGTGTGTGAAGACACAGCCGACTCCGTGGGTACACATCACTCATCGGTGCCAGTGTTTGACAGTGATAGTGATGCCGTACCAGGAGTGTGTGAAGAAACAGCCGATTCCGTGGGTACACGCCTCTCATCAGTGCCAGTGTTCGACAGTGATAGTGCTGCAGCATCGAGAGTGTGTGAACGAACATCAGACCAAATCAGTGACAACGCAAATGTTACCAAACCAGTGCGCGAGCGCCGATTATCAGTGCCAGTGAGTGAAAGTGAAAGTGCCAGTGCCACGGACAGCGATGACGAATTTTTCGACGCTGCGGACATCGCAACACCCGAGTGGGACATGACTGCGAGCGCCAACGACGAAATGAACACTAGGCCGCGTCGACTGTGCAAAAAGCCTTGGCAAGATTTTGTTTATTATTATTGTTTAGGCGAGCGAGGACGCTCGTGTTTTTTGGGGGGGAAAGTGATGTTGCGCGGGACTATGCTTGGAAAATAAAGAGTTGCACGGACCCTCGAAAGATGGCACTGGGGAGTAGCGACGAGTCAACGTTTATAGAACCAGGTAAGTTGCAAAACTCCCCGCGTCAGCCAACCCGTCGCGCGGCGCCGGGACAGCTTCCGGTTTGGTGCGCTGGCGGCGCAACAAGCTTCCGCTAGCAGACGAAAACGCGTAGTCTGCGTGGCAAACGCCGGGGCAGCCGTTCAGAAAGGGCTCGGTTGTTTACTCGCCGACTGTATATTATCGCGATTTTTCGTTGCGCTGCCGCTGCAATGTAAAACTGAGTAATATTTAGCAGCGGTAAGGCAAAGTCAGTAAAGCTATGGCTTTCAAGACCGTCCAAGATAACTGACGCTTGATAGCATAGCATACGAGTCTGTCCATTACCCTATAAGAAATTAACTATATATATGGCGCATTCTCGTAGCGTAATTATTTAGCTAAAGCGGATGCTTGGGCGTGTTGGTACTTATATCTTTTCATTTTTGACTGTGCAAGTATTGCGTGGTGTTAACGAATAAATCTTTGTGTAATCCTTTTTCTGGTGCTCCGTAGTTTTTCGCGCTATTTTTTTTTCGATAATTCTTCACTTTCACTTTTTTGAAGTGAGGAGTTTTCACTTTGTACCGCGGCTGTCGTTACTTGTAATTATTGAGTGGTGAAATCGCCGAGTGTGTACTGCACGCCACAATTTCAGTCCTGCTACAGAAAGAAAAATTGTATTTATTTTTCGCACGTAATGCAGAGAAACAATTTTTCAGATATTGCATGTATGGTGTGATGCACACAAACGGCACAACTTATTTACAGTCTCAGGCATTAAACCTTATCAAGACAGCTCTAATTAACTGTAAAAAATTATTTACAGCACACTTTTTAGAATCACTCAAATCAAGGCAAGTTCGGGAATATCTTTGGAACGCAATCTTTGACGAGGCTCCTTTCCGCTGGCGATTTCAACCTTAATTCTTATCGTTGACCGTGTGAGTGAAAGTCTTCAGGATGTCTTCCTCATGAATGTGCATATCACATACAAGTGATATGTCGGACAGTTTCTTGTCCATACGAGGAATGGCGCGATCCCACGTCGCTCGCTGGTCAAGGTCACGCGGGGCACAAATAGGTTACCAACCGTCTCGTATTTCGCGGGACTGTCCCGATTTTTATACAGCGTTGCGAGCCGTCCCTGTCGGGACAGCTATATGTCCCGGATTTATTCCGTACCGTCCAGTTAGAACTTTTATGTGATCCAACGCACGCCCGACAACGCGCGTCACGCTCCAGAACACAAAGTTCTCACGAATAGCACGCACGAAGCAATGTTGCGGTGGCTAGCGGTGGCTAGCGGAGGCTGCGAAGAGCTTCAGTTACTTTCTCTGAACTTCTGTGCGAAACGCGACAACTTTTACGGATACATTCTCCAGCAAGAGGAAGTGTCGCGAGCAGCACGTAGCCAGCTGAAGAGGCCGAACCATTGAACCCCCCCCCCCCCTCGACCCGTCCCGACTCCCTTCATTGAAGAGTTGGTAACCCTAGGCACAAAAGAAATGTAGGGGTGTCTCGGAACAGAACATGTCGCCATGGTGAAGACACGCAGCATATCCGAAGCACAACAGAAAACGCCAAGCTGTTTGCGCAGAAAGCAACATCCACGGATACTGACGCGACGCGCCGCAACGCGGCCGGAGTGAGTGAATCCTGTTGCGACAGCAGCGCCACATCTGTCGCTGATGGCGGCGGCGCCGCGCAACATCGCTCAGTTTTGCAACTGACCTGGTTCTATAAACGTTGGTTCTATAAAGGTTGCGACGAGTAGAGTCACTAGAAAAATTTCAGAGTATCGCATCTGTTTTCCGCGTGCCGCCGCCGACGCGATTGGCTTACCCGCATCACGTGACCTCTCGCCGCCATATCCCTTCCAAGCGCTTTGGGTGCAGGCAACGTTTATAGATACTTTTTCAGTTCCGTAACTCCTCCGCCGAAGGCGGCCGCCACTTTTACCCAGGCAGTGAGAGGGCACCACAGTCGTGAATAGCGCTGTCGCGCGCGCGGGCACACGTGTTCTTTCCCATAGTTGCTTCGCCGCGTGCGGGGCTGTCATGGAATGTTTTTCCTGGGTGTGTTGGCTGTGCATGCGCGAGGTTACTCTTGACGACTTCGGTGAATTCAGACAACCGAGCATTCCTTGCGAGAGGAAGTCAAGCAGTTTTCAAGCTTTGCGATGCCAACTTGTTTCGTGCCCGGCTGTGCCAGCTGGTAGAAAAGCGGCACTTTTTTGCGCCGCCGCCCGATCCGCAGCGTCTTGAAAGCTGGGTGCGAGCTATTTCTCACGCCGATAAACCGCGGAGCAAAACATGCAAGACCATATACCATAGCGACCAAGTTTAGCCACTTGTACCTTGCTTAGTGCATTTGAAAGCATCTGTGGAAAAAAAAGCGTCGTGAGGTCCTCGTCCAGAAACATGCGATGAAAGAGAAAGTGTGCCAACAGCTTATGTCCATGCCATTCCGTGACCTCTCAGGTGCTTCTGACGACCGTGGGTACTGCACCATTACCAGAAGAACGGCTTTTTGTTACCTGGCAGGCTACGTGGCTTTCAAATTGAAGAAAACAACGCGTTGCGAGGTCTGCAAATACGATGCCCTTGGTAGGCGGGATTCCCTGCCGCTTGAGTCCATGCTGGTCACTGTGCGCGAATGTGTCAGTGCTAGCCTTTCAGAGAAACTGCTTGCACGTAAGCACGTACGGTAGAGCGTGCCATCAAGCATGCTAGCAAGGACACATTTTTGGTGACCTGTTTTGGGGTGTGCTGAATGCTCTTATAACGAGAGGCACAAACACTGTTGGTTTCACTTTTATTTACTCCCATGCACTTTTTTGCGCAAGCCAAATGCTTGGAAAACAGCAGTACCATTAGGGCATATAGAGAGAGCGCAAGAAAGCAAGCTTTAAAAATTAGCTGGCAGCAAACCTGCCAACACAAGCGTAGCCAGGAAGGGGGTGGGGTCAAACTTCCTCGTCCGATATTTTTCGATTTTGCATGTGTATATATCCACGCACTCATACAAACGCACGCACGAACACACAAAAAAATGTGATTGACCCCCCCCCCCCCAGGTCCGTAGCCTGGAATTTTTTTTCGGGGGTGGGGGGTACTTGCTGAAAACCTTGACTATTTGAGAAAAACACCTATTTTCATTATTTATTTTTGGTAAAAACACATACTTCAAATTTTTTGAGGCGGGGGGGCCCTAGCCCCCCCCCTGGCTACGGGCCGGCCCCCCCTCCCCGAATATAATGCCTGGTTATGCTACTGCCTGCCAACAATGCTGTGCAGTATCTACGCGTGTAAAAAATTTCCACGTTCATTTTGCATACCAAGGATCTCGGTTTGCTTTCACAATGTAATATTTTTTGCGATGCCACCATGTTCGAATTAATTGACCAAAATGCATGTTGCTTGTCGTTTTGAAACAATACAAATGCGCATAATCATTTCATACAATGCAAGGCTTTCGAAAACGTCACATAACGCGAAGTTGCAAAATTTTTACGCACAGAACATGGTGTGCTCTTGGCTAGACCACATTTTTTCATGTTAATGAACACACTAGAATTACTGAAATGATATGTGTCCGTCAGTTCTCGCGAAATCCGGGACACGCTTGCCAACCGCGAAAAATTCTCGGCGAATAATTCGAGTATATTGATAGAGCAATGTTTGATTCGTACCACAAAATGTTGTAAATTTCCCCGCGTTTGAGAGATGTTATGTAACTCTTAGTTTTCTACGTTTGAAATTCGTATTTTTGGAGCATGCTCAATCGCTAAACTAGTGTGGTCTTAACGAAACGGATATGGAAAGGCGCAGAGCGAAGCGAGCACGTTGTCATTGCCCAAAACTGACGCCTGCGAAGCGTGTCTGTACAGGTCTTTTCAAGTTTGTGAGCAATATAACGCGCACAAATTGAAGTAAATGTCCAATTAATGTTAAGTAAGGAGAGTAAAGACCAAGTACAGTGTTCGCGCAATTCTCATTCGGCCGTGTGCAATAGCTCATGCGAAGAAGCCCTTCATGCTAGCAGACGACCCTCGCTCTCCTAGCGCAAAGCGCGACTGCAGCGCTGTGGTGGCGGGTGCGGCGACAGGCCGCCTCCTCCCCTCCTCCCTACGCGCGCCGCGAGGAGATACGGAACTGAAAAAGTATCTATAAACGTTGGGTGCAGGCGCGTTGAATGCAGAAGGCGGCCGGACATTTAGCAGTACCACGGTCCCTAAAAGTACTTCGTCGCTTTTTAAACGCGTCATGCAGATGCCAGAGAGTAGCTCACCAGTAACCGAACGTTGCTGGTGAGATACTCCGGGAATTTCGTATATTTTTGCATTCCCTGTGGGAAACATTAACGTCAAAGAGCGTCGTTGTACGTGGCTGCATAGTTGGCCGCGGAATGAATTCGCCCCCCCCTCGAAGAACACTCCTTTCTGCAGTGAACTACACAAACTTTGCTGGAAAAGCTCTCAAGCAACGGCATACTTCACCTTTTCGGTTCGCTATGTTCAGCGATACTGAAAACTACATACTACATACCTTTCTATTTGCTCGGCTGTTTATATCTCGATGTGTTGAACAGATTGTGCATGCATTTCGAGTTATAAGCGTGTCACGCGCGAGAGCGAAATCGAAGACTTATAAAAATAACTGTTTACTGTATACCTTGAAGGCAATTGTCACATGATTATTTGCCACTGCGCAAAACTGAAGCGTGGAACTCGGTTAAGGCAATGTTATTAAGCGTATTTTATTTTTTTTTCAAAAAAGAATGTTGCTAATGCTGCATTGCGCCGAGCGTACCCTTACAATACTGTTTAGTGGGTGAGAAATGGGCACAGCAAAAAAAAAAAAAAAAAAGGCTTATCCTCTCACGCATTGAGGGAATCGATTTCATGCGAGCCCTAGATCTATATACATACCGTGTTGCAGTAGCATGCGCGTTAAATATTTTCGGGATGTGCTATTTCTGATCAAAATAACATAAAGCACTGCGCCGAGGAAGTTTTAAGAAGAGTGCATTACGAAATAAAAAAAATTGAAATTAAAAGCAGTGCAGAAACCGAACCCCAGCCGTACTGGCAACGCCAAAAAAAAAACTTTTGTCGGAACACAGCAAAATATTTAATGCACTGCAACGTTGGGAATATTAAGGAGACAAAAATAGGAAATGAAACAACTTAGTGACGTCAACCATTTTTGATGGCCTATTTTCTAAGTATCTGTTAGGAAATGACAACGTATTCGCAAAATAAGATACACCTCACCTACCGCGCGCAGATTCGCCCATGCGTTCGGCTGCTGGCGTTCCGAACAGAGACACATACTTCACGCACAACTTCCACTTACCGTACACACACCACTTCTATTACAGATAACACCCAGCTGAACAGCAGGCATGGTGCGCAAGTAAGGTATGAGTCAGCGATCAGTCGAAGGACGCAATGCTGAATGTTCTCGATGTTCGATAATGTTCTCGAATGCGCTATGAAGCGAACCTGAACACCGACTGCAAAGCTAGCGCAAACAGTCAACATTCACCAAGTGTCGAAGTAAATGGCATCTCGCATGGTCATTAGGCTAATGCAACTATGTCTACAGCTCCGGACCTTGCGAACACACCCGGCCGTGAAACGAAAAGAGACCGTTGAAGCCACGAAGAGAGTTCGCGAGCACATGCCAACATTCGCCGCTGGTTTCATCAGCTACACCGCTTACCGCGCAGTCGATTCATGACTGTGGATGACTCGAAATCACTTCTGATATCCTTTTGAAGAACCACACACATATTGCAGTTACGCCGAGCGCAACATACACGGCATCGAGGAGAAAAGATCGGTCACTTCTCAACACACGCTACCAACGCGCCGGACGGTCCGGAAGGGAAATGGCCGCCGCCGCTCAATGTTGCCCGCGTGCAGGCGTGCAGCCTACCTTTGCGGTACTCTGAAATTTTCCAGTGATTCTAGCGACGAGTACTCTACTCGTCGCTACTCCCCAGTGCCATCTTTCGAGGGTCCGTGCAAGTCTTTATTTTCCAAGCATAGTCCCGCGCAACACTGTGATTTTTTTTCCGCTATTTCAATACACTGCGTCAATGAGAACAGATTATCCTCCAACCTCCTTCGTTTACTGAACTTCACCATCCATTATTGCTTTGCGTGGACCAGACCACAGAATAGAGTGCAGCTTTATTCTGTGGACCACACTATAACCACACAATAAACTTGCGCGCTGTGGGCTGTGATGAAATGTTCTGTAGCCCATAGAGCTTCCTCTCTTGACGACGGTTTCTGCGCACCAGACCACAGAATAGAGTCCCAATCTATTCTGTGGACCAGACCACAGGGTAAAGTGCAGCTTTGTTCTGTGAACTAGATTTTGTGGACCACACCAAAGAGACATGTTAGAGCCACCCTAGACTTGTGCTGTGGACCGTGCGCACCAGACATCGCTGTAGCCCAAACAGCCCACCTCTCTTGACGACGGGTTTCTCTCACAAATTGGTAGGGTTTATTCTGTGGTCTAATTCACAGAATAAGCACTGCGCCCTCCTCTCTAGACGACAGCTTCTCTCGCGAATCGCAATATTCGCTCACACCTTTGTGAATAATTCCGGACCAAGGAGGCCATTTCCGGGCATAGTACGCGAGATGGAAGCCCACGAAACACAAGAAAAGCTAGAAAACTTCTACTAAACATCTAGAAAGGAAACTCCTAAAGTATATTAGAAGTTTAGTTGAGATGTTATTTAGACGTAAGCAGCTTGAAAACTTCCTGTAGCTGTGCTAACGCCACGTTATTAGAAGTCTAGAAAACTGCTTGCAAGAATTCTAAAAAACTTCTTGCTAGATCTTTTTAAGAGCTTTTTTAGACATTTATTTTTCATGCAAACCAGCTTGTTGAGGAGCTTGCGCTAGTCAATTCGTTGCATCATGCAGCCTTTTGCAATCACGTTTTAGCTGTTCACTGTCAAGCGTAATAGGTAAAGGGATGCCAGCGTAATATGGCGTCACATAATTTCTGGAGCTACTCTAGCGAGCAGGATTAATAATTCAAAAAAAGCAGATGTTCAGGGGAAGATGGAAGCTTGACGAGATGACAAATTCTTCGACACGGGGCGTCGCTGGAGCGATTTCGACAAGCGGACTTGTCAATTCACAGCTTTGAAGAAGACAAGTTTGCTTGTCGAAGCGCTGACTCCAGCGACACCCCGTGTCCAAGAATATGTCATCTCTTCAACCTTCCATCTTCCCCTGAACTTCTGCCTTTTTGACTTATCAATTTTGCTCGCTAGAGTAGCTCGAGAAATTAATGTGACGCCATATTACGCAGGCATCCCTTTACCTATTACGCTTGACAGTGAACAGCTAAAACATGATTGCAAAACACTGGCATGATACAACGAATTGACTAGCGTGTTCCTGGAGCCAACATTTTGACAAACTAACTTGTCTTCAAGTTCCAGCCTTGAAGAAAAGTCCGCTTGTCGAAACGGCTCCGGCGACACCCTGTGTTCAAGAATTTTTATCTCAGCAAGATTGGTGTTCTTCTGGCCAAAGAATTAGTTAGCCCTATTTATTCAGACATAACATTGCCTAATTTATTGTTCTCAACACATCTAAGCATTTTGATGTCGGGCCATTACATTACTTGTGTTTTATGGAATGCGTTATACCACGCTTCCAAAAGTAAATGCGAAATTCCAACAAATGTTGTTATCATGCATAACCTTATTGTAGCAATTCCAAACAATATGTTGGCCACTTGACATAGGCTGGAGCAATGGAATTGAGACTTGTTGAAAAACCTGCACGCAAAGGCACAGAAAGTACAACGTGTCTCAATCAATCAGACATGTATCAGCACAACAAAAATCGGAAGGCTCTTTTGCAAACACACGAGCACAGCAGCAATACTTTGCTAAATCATCGAACATTGTAACGCCAATAGGAGCCGTTCAATGGCTTATTTTGTCTCAATGAAGTAAATTTAGATATGTTAAAGAATCTTGGGTAGGCAAACTTTAGAGTTCCTCTACAATGGTGTGTGTCAATAATATCGTGGTTTTGGGAATACCTGGAATTCTAATTTCCAGCCTGCACACAAAAGGCACGATGAGCCAAGAAATGTATCAGTCAAGCATGCACCTACACCAGCATAACAAAGAAACAAATAAAACGAAACAAGAGGCTAGTTGGTTTTTTAAACGACAACAAACACCGTAGCACAGGGCGACACAGGTTTAGGGAAAAGTTCGCCCTAGTTGGTAGCACATGCAAAGAATTTTTTCGCATCACTACACAAGAACAAAAATGGAGACACAACATGTGCACTAACTTTCAGTTAGAATGGTTTATTGCACACGAGGCAAACAGTTGCACAATGCCGGTGCACTCACACTGCACCAAGAAGCGATGCACCGAGATTTGTCTTTTTCCATTTCATTTTTAGATATACATAACACTCATAACTCACAGACTACTGCACATTCCAGAAAGTCTATTCTTTGTCTGACAAGGACAGGGACAGAGTACTAACACAAGTGGTACGGATATTTGCGATTTTGGCAGCTTATAGTATTATCACTCTCGTTAGTTAAGCTCTGCTGGTTGATAAAACCTTTGAGTTCTGCTAGAAAGGTTCACACCCACACGCTCTACAGGACAATGCAAGCCACCCACATTGGCTTTATTTACAAGATTACAATGCTTTCTTAACCTATCATTCATGTAGCTGCTTGTTTACACGACATACTGCTTACTGCAGGAAGAGGTATCTGATATGCGACAGTTTCTCCACATTCCACAAACCGCATTCTATGTCGTTTCTGGCAAGCAGTTGTCTTCTTCGATGCTTGGCTGCTAATTCTGCAAATCGATTTCAGCTTTCATGGAGCGGAAAAACTATTTGTACATTAGCAAGTGATATCAAGCTTATTATGTAGTGCAAAATTTTGTGCAAGTATGGCACAACAGCTATTCCTTTTTGAGCAACATCACTGTTGGAATGGCAGACTAGAGCAATGGAGCGGTACTTCCTAATCGGGACCTCTGCGACTAACACTTTGTTTGAGTGACGTGTTGTGTGTGAATCTTTCCAATGTGCTATGTGTTCCGTTGAGTTGTTGCGCTATTCAAGTACAGAATAAAAAGGTTGGCATCACGTGCTAATGTGCAAGTAATTTTTTTCAGCTCGATGCAAGCTGAAATCGATTTGCAGAATCAGCACTCAAGCACCAAAGACTGCCTGCAAGAAACAACATAGGACACAGTTTCTGGAATGCAGAGAAGCTCTCATTTATCAGATACCTCTTTCATGCGGTAGCAGTATGCTGGAAATGGGCCACTGCAGGAATGATAGGTTAAGAGAGCATTTTTAAAAGAGGCGAGCGAATGTTGGGTGAGTTCGTGTCTCCGACATAGTAAATACCATCGTAAGTAGCGCAACTAGACAGGACAACAGCGTCGTCTGTTCCTTTCTGTGTCCTGCCTAGTTGCGGTACATACAATGGCATTTGTAAGACAGCATTGTAATCTTGTAAACACGATGAATGTCTGGCGTTACAGTGTAGAGCATGTGAGTGGGAACCTTTCTTTCAGAACACAAATGTCTTATCAGCTAATAGAGTTGAACTAACGAAGCTGATAATAGAAGCTGCAAAAATTGCAATAGGGGGTATCAATTTCTTAGCACTCCTCGACTGTCCTTCTCGAATGAAGCACTGACTTCTTGAACATGGAGTAGTTCGCGAGGTGATCAGTATGCCGTATATTTTACTAAATAAAGCGGAAGAAGACACATCTCTCTGCATGGCACCTTGGTTAAGCTTGAGGGCACCACCCCATTGTCTACAAGTGCCTCGTGTGCAATAAACCATTTTTTTAAGTTAGTGCACAGATTGTCCCTCTTTTTTCGGCTTTGTGTTGCTTATGTGCTAAAAATTTTTACCAAGTGTGTTGAGGTCACTTATGAGTACAGAAAACAAGATACTTTAGAAATTTCAACCACAAATACACGCAAGCACAACAGCAAAACCTAGTTAACAGTAGAAAACTTGTAACAGCCAAAGGAAAGTGCAACTGAACAGTTGATATTGCCCACACAATGCGCTTAAATTTAGGTATGTTTCAGAATCCCGGTAAGCAAAATCAACGAGTTCCTCCATAACGGTGGCCATGACAATCGTGTCGTGGTTTCGGCAATACTCAGAACTTTATTTTCATCCTGCGCGCAAATGGCACAATGAAGTCAGCCAAGCATGTGCGTGCAACCAGCTTACCCTATGTCTTTCAAAACTTATGACAAATCGGAACATTTTCGAAGCATATGTTTTGACGCCTTCTGCACATCCTTCTAAGGCCTCACAGCAAAGTTACTTGAACACGGGCATGAGCTGGCGCTCTCATGTATAATTCGTTCAGGTGACCTGTCGGCGGGTTCAGGTGACGCATTTTCACATTCATCACCTCAACACAGATTGTAGCCGGGCAGGCATTATCTACGCTTTCAGTAGTTGAGTTTTGTGCTGAAAGGTTACTTTCATTATTTCGCATCGAGGCGGTCTGGCGAAAAAGCGGCTCAACTGCAGCATGAAGTCGGCGATGTTTTTGCTGACGCGATAGGGAGCCGATAGCTTTCTTTTTTCTTTCCATGGCAGGACCCTTTCGCAGGGAAAGCTAAAAATGACACTTACGTCTTTTGGGTGTCTGGAAGACAATGAGGTCCTGGAGTTTTGACACGAAAAAATAGCAGGACGAACAAGAAGCACATTCCGAAAAGACGGAGAAAGGATATTCAACTTGAAACACTTGAAACTGTACTGCGCAGTTATCGTCGGCGGCTTCGGTGGAGAGGGAGCGAGAGCGCCAGAGCGGCGTCACGGGCGGCCAATGAGAGGGCACGACACGATGACGTAGAATGACGAAGTGTGTGGCGACCAATGGCGACCATGGATGGCGACATGTCTCGACCATGGCCTCCGAAATGGCGGACGCGCCCGCCATCTCGGAGGCCATGTCTTGCCTCTCGACGGCGGGAGGATGAGGCGAGGTTGTGGAGAGGAAAAGACGCTTTTCTTCCGCCCTCGCTAGGAGCGCGCCTCAGCAAGCATGGTCTGCGCGCGAACGAACTAACTGGCGATGACGCTCGAAGGGTCCGGGGGCACTCTCGGTCCGCATAGTGCCCATACATTGTATCACATTTTATTTCATCAATTAAGCGATGGTGATCGATGTTCAGCGAATGATTTTGTATCCTTCACGTGCATGGTGGGCTAAAAGATGGGAAAATTTGGTTTACCGATCTTCACATGTTAAATTGGGGAGAAATATAAACGCGCTACCGTTTCTTTTTATTGCGCATGCAGTTCAGGCGACCAATATTTGCGATTACGAACGTATACGAGCGGCCGAAGTTCATATGTGCGCATTTTAATGACAAAAGCTCTAGAAAAAAGGGTTCACTAAACGTTTTAAAAAGACTTCTTGTAAAAAACGTTTTTTCAACGTCTTCTAAAAAACCTCTTGTGCAAAACGTTATTCAACGTTGCATAATATACCTAGATGTCTGCATACCTTTTTAGTCGTTTCAAGAAGTTTTTTAGAGGTTTTGTGTTTCGTGGGAGACGCTTATGCGTTTCCGTATTGCTAGCGAACACACACAAAGGACGACATAGAAGGAGACAGGACCACCGCTAGACTTCAACTGATTTTTTAATCGACATGAAGGAACAATACATTTCTTTGCGCACGCGCAGGTGCCATGTCACAGACAAAGTTTATCCACCGAGCAAAAGAAAAGAAATTCTCCGCCGCCTATCGATACCGCCAGTTCGCACGTGGTTTCTTCTTACACAGATAGTCCAGTTCTCTTTTCGACAACGCGATCGGACGGAGTGCTGACACATAGGCGGAGACTACGGGGGGGCTCGGGGGCTCGAGCCCCCCCCCGAACTTTCCCAGGGGGTGGCGTAGCCCCCACCGGAGCACAGAGAGGTGGATCCTGATATGTAGTTCAGAAGTGTAATCGTGAGGTGCAGAATCGTCTCAGCAAAGCGTCTCAGCAAAGCTGACAAACGTTGGGCTCTCTATAAACTTGGCTGGAGCCGTTTGAACCTCCTAAAACTACTTTCCCATTCAGCACTAACACATGTCCTTCTCTTTCCTTCCTTTCGTTTACCCCCCCCCTCTCTCTCTCTCTCTGTGCAAGAGTTAACTTACAATGAGGCTTGGCTTTCCTGCAGTATGTTTTAAAAGCCTTGAGGCTGATTTCCCACCTTCGCATGGAATGTGGAGAGTGAACACGCTTAGAGCGAGAAAAAGTCTGGGAACAAGAGGTTTTGTGGGAAAATATTCCTGCTGGAAACTTACAGGTGTTTGCAAAGTGTGCGCCGGGGACGTGCGAGGCGATTTGCGAAGTAGTTGGAATTGTTCCGATTCTGTTAAGATTGTGGAAGTTGAAATGGCTCCAGCCACAGTTTGAAGAAAGCCCGACGTTTCGGGACCGATTCGGTCCCTTCCTCAAAGGGTGACTGAGTTGGTCATGGAAGCATCGCCACGTCTTGTTCTCTCACCACGGCACCGGCTTTCCCTTTCTCTCACGTTTAAGCGAGCGGTTCACGTTTCCAGGTGTGTGCTGAATATGCCAAGAGTCGAGCAAGAGCCTTCTTCCCGGATTCATTTCTGTTTCTAGAACAGAATCGCCGTCAAAGTCGATTTTATGGTCGTGCTTATCACGGTGCTCTGCAAGAGCGCTGCGCTGCGCTTCCATCTTCCTGACGTCGTTCTTGTGTTGGCGTATTCTCTCCTGGAAACACTTGCACCGTAAATGTGATAATACACCCTGCTCCCTCGCACGCTTTATGCATTAATTGTGGCGCACAGCACCAGAGCAGCATGCCGCCAAAACATTGGTCACGCTTTCCAAGCTCTTGTTGTTTCTAGATTCCAGTGCACATGAACTAGCTGTGAAATGAGCCTAATTAAAGCGGGAACCCTAAGAAAAAAAAACGCATTTCGGCTGCCGGCTTCCCGTCGTCAGAGCAAGGTGCCGTGAAGCAAGGTGGCATCAAGTTTTCCTACTTAGCACTTCACAACGACTGCAGTGCCCGTGCCTCCAGTGATGGGCCTCGTGCACAATAACACTAAAGAGATACAGGAAGTATAACTGTAATGACAAATTGTCGTATTACGATCACATTCATGCCATTCTTACTGTGAACTGAGCTTTAAACAAGCGAGAAAATAACGAAAAACTTAATGATATTTGCTAACGTCCCCTTCAAGCTTTTCGTAGGGATAACAGACGCAGTCCGGTCGAGAGCTATTCATCGTGATGTCTCCCTCATTCGTTTTTATTTTGCTTCTGCCTGTGAGTGGGGTGGTAATAATTAAGGGACCAGGTGTAGTCTGACCCCGGTGATGTTGACGTCGTTTATACGAGCGCGCTTCGCAGCGATTCTGCGTCGAATTTCACGCGTGTTCTGATGCTATGCCGCAGAGAACTATGAGGCTTCTATGGTTTTGATCACATGGCACATTTCTCCTCACTGGCACCCTCTCACCTGCTCTTCGGATGTGTGCCGCATTCCACGGGCGGATTGAGTGGCCCTGCGTGGCCCTGCCGGGTCTCTCTCACTTCACGCCGCCTTTGCTCCAGTTCTCCAAACGGAAATCGTCATTAATAAAAAACTCAAAATGAAAAAACCAGCAGATCCCACACAATGTGGGAATCGATGTAATGCGAAGCAGCCAGCAAAGAGCTGCATACGTCGTCTTGTTTGTCATTGAGACAATCGAAGTCATTCATGTCGTGACATCTAGTTCACTATATATCGCAAGTTTGTCATGAATGCATGCATGTACAATCTGGTATATGCCATGCTAGTGAAACGTATATTCTGGTATATATATACGATGCGTGATCTGCTATATATGTTCGTCACGCACTCCTGCCACGCCATACAAATTGTGGTATATATCCAGTTGAGAAAAACGGCCGTAAGCGCACAATGAGCGTGGCGTCTAAATCATGCCCTACATGTCATGCATGTCATGATTTGCATGTTGCCACCTGTTATTTATGTTCTTCACACAGTCACGTCACGCCATACCAATTTTAGTGCATATCAAGTTAGCGAAACGGCCGCGAGCGCCACCATGAGCGTGGCACGCAAGTCATGCTGTACATGACATGCGTGTCATGATTTTCATATTAACTCCTGTAATTATGTTCGTCACACAGTCATATCGCGCAATACCAATTTTGGTGTATGCCAAGCTAGCGAAACGGTCGCCAGAGCACCAAGACTGTGGCATGTAAATCATGCGTTCATGACATGCATGTCATGATTTTCATGTTATGACCTGTCATTATGTTCGTCATACAGTCATGTTACGCTATACCAATTTTGGTGTACATCCTATTAACGAAACGGCCTGGAGGGCACAAAATAGATAGATAGATAGATAGATAGATAGATAGAGATAGATAGATAGATAGATAGATAGATAGATAGATAGATAGATAGATAGATAGATAGATAGATAGATAGATAGATAGATAGATAGATGATGGATGGATGGATGGATGGATGGATGGATGGATGGATGGATTGGATGGATTGGATTGGATTGGATTGGATTGGATTGGATTGGATTGGATGGATGGATGGATGGATGGATGGATGGATGGATGGATGGATGGAATGGATGGATGGATGGATGACGGACGGACGGACGGACGACGGACGGACGGATGCGCTCAAAGTCGCAGAAGTTCGCTAACAAATGCTTCGCCTTTAATACGCGTGTACATAAACAGTATTCGTCAAGTGGACGCCTCGCACGCCGTCGACAAAAAGCATGGCTTCGCTTTCCGTCGGTTGCTGCCAGACATATCGTACGCAGAAAGATTTGCCGCGAGAGCACGGGGTCCTTTCAGACTCGCTGAAATGCAATCTTGCTTCCGTGGCGAGCGCTTCTCTGCGATGTTCAAATCGCATCCATCGCTGCAATCACGAGCGAGCTTCGCAGCGATTCTGCGTCGGATTTCACGCGTGTTCTGCCGCTGTGCCGCAGAGAACTATGGGGCTTCTATGGTTTTGATCACATGGCACATTTCTCCCCACTGGCGCCCTCCCACCTGATCTTCAGATGCATGCCGCATTCCACGAGCGGATTGAGTGGCCCTGCATGGCCCTGCTCTCACTGGTCCGCTGCGACTCTCTTCACTTCGTGGCGCCTCTGCTCGAGTTCTCCAAAAGGAATCGCCATTAATAAAAACGCACAATGAAATACGTGTGTACATAAACAGCGTTTGGCAACTGGACGCCTCGCATGCCTTCGATGAAAGCGAGGCTTCGCTTTCCGTCGTTTGGAGCCAGGCTTCGTACGCAGGAAGAGCTGCCACCGCCGCAAGAGCACGGGGGTCATTGCACACTCACTGAAATGCCATCCTGCTTTTACGGTGAGATATTCGCTGCGAGGTTCAAAGTCTACAAACACATCCATCGCGGCAATCGCGAAAGCCGCGGCCATTTGCACGCGTGGTGTGTGGTGGCGCTTTATAATTCGCTGAGAGCAATCAGATTCGTGACGACACCGCTTGAGTACCGAATCTGGGGCGGGAGGCCTGCTTGTTTTTTGAGGAATACCTGGGAGTTTGTGAGCGAGAGTGTGCATCAAGTAATTGTTTGTGTACGAACTTTTGGTTGTTGACATGGACAATCAGGAGCCCTGAGTGTGTTAGTTAGTATATAGGCCCTCCTACTTATATTGGCACATGCTCTTGGAGGCGTGGTCTTTGTGTAATGAAATTAAAGTGTTTGGTGTTCTTGCCAACTTGGGGGTCGATCTATAGAAGCTAGAAACGAGGGTCAGTCGACCGAACGAGAGCGGTCGAGGAGACATTCGTATGTTAAATATTTAGCTGAGTGCATTGAGGTATTTCTTAGCTCCACAGGCATTGAGTATTGCGTCTCCGGATTGAACACGATATCCTAGCGTCAGGCCAGAACCAATCGCTACGCAAGACTCCATTCCTGCAAACCCCGAGTCCAAACCGCTGCTCACATCGTCCAGAGCTTGTCACCACGACGAGGGACGTCTTCGCAACAGAACTCCTGCCCAACTGGGAGTATTTTTACGTACGTTATTGTTTTCCGCACGGAGTATTGCCACTACGCTAGCACCAGCTGATGAGTGCATAGAGGCGCTTTATTCTCGGAAAAATTATAAAGGGTGTCCCAGCTATCACGCAGCACGACTTCCAAAAAGGAACGGCGTTACGTGAAGCAAACCTAGTACACATTGTTCCTAGTACACTGGAGCAGCCACTACTAATTTTTCGTTAATGATAATTAAGGAGTCATAATTATATTTGTAACTCCAGCAAAAGGGAGAGTTGGGCTAGTTGGTTTGCGTTCATATTGAAACAGCGCAAAAGACGAGTGCACAGAAAGACTAGACAACACAAGCGCTTTGTAACTCCATAATTATAAAAATGTCAATGAGGCATATGTGGGCATGTTTAAATGACATCTAACTCTGCTACTTTGAACAACGTCGCATTATTTCCTGTTGATAAAGAAAGCCCGCGAAATCTGAAAAATGCCACGTTCTGACATTCCCGAAAACGCAGACTAAACCCCAGGCCTCTGAAGATGTTTACATCCATTTCCTCAACCCAAGCTTCGGCGAAGAGAAGCCCCTTCTTTTCGGGGCATTTCGGAGCAGAGTTTGGGGAAGAATTCTGTTGACGGTCCCCGCGGGCCCACCGCGTAAACACCCGGATCGGGTGACGGATTCTCTCGCGCGCGGCCACTACAGCGTCGAAGTGCCGGGCGCCCCCTCAGTTAACAGTTTTATGGCATGGGGGTGTCAGCGGAGCGCCTTTCGGCGGCCCCCTTCACGCGATTCCGTTAACCTCCGCGGCTCCCGGGCTCATTATCGCGTCCTCCGTGGATGACCGCCTGCGGCGTTCCAAGAAGAAGAAGAAGCGGCGACTGCGGAGAATTGCGCGGAAGACACTGGGGTGGGGACGTCGAAACCCCGACCTGGACATCGGGTCGTGAAACACCGGAAACTGGAGCGACGGGGGGCGGCCAGGGGCTTTTCAACGCGGCGCTCGCAAAACACTGCGCGTCGCGCTTGGTCCGAGCGTTGGCATTCCTGGTCGCCAATAATTCGCGCAACAGCGGACAGCTCGCCCGTTCCACTCTCTCAATTTGGAGCTTCTACGTTTTTGCTTGCTCTACGTTGCTGGAGAGGGTGTTTTCCACTGGTGTAGGCTGCGGGGGCAGTCGTCGAGATTGACACGCACTGACCGACAGGAAAATATGTCGCATCAATAGTGCACGGCATTGGTTAAATGCCAGGGAGGGGCGGTCGTCAGGCCGATACAAGCCGACTGACAATGAAGAATGTTGTGTAAATAGTGACAATTGGTTGGGCGTCACGGAGAGGCGGAGTTGGGGCCTAAGAAAAGCGGCCGCGCGAACACGATCGAAAACGGAACGAGACGGAATGCGAAAAAAGGAGATCGAGACAGGAGACGATGAGAAGAAAAGAGATTTGAAGAGCCCCGGACGAATTGGACAGCGACCTAGGCAACTAACCCCGAGCCCCGACTCGCACAGCCAGCCGGCCCAGCCCCGAGGCCTCCATCAACGGACCTTTCGTAAGACGAGCTTCCTCTCCTTTATTTTAACGAATTTTGCGGGAAGGGAGGCGGCGGATTGAGACATTGCGCGGTTTTATTAATTAATAACTTCATTGTGTGTGTCCTCGTGTGTTACCTTTACTGAGTCCTGTTTCTGCGCTATGTTTTCTTTAACTCTATAACCTTGATTGTTCGCGCCATTGCATTGTAGCAGTTATTTTGAGTATGTATCCTGTGTCGCGTATCACAAGTGTTTTATTCATGTATTATGATTTTGTGTAGCGGGTGTTGTGTGTTGAGAGTATGTGCGTAGGCAAGTTATGAGTACTATTAAATAATTTGTTTGTAAATAAGGAAAACTCGTTGCCTCTTTTCCTACCCGGCCCCAGCACGAATCCCTTCGAGTAAAAGTTGTTGAGATGCGTAGCCAAGAGGGAGTGAGCGAGAGTAGATAGCGCCGACATTAGCGTTGGTCGAGTATAGGGATTTAGTGGCCTCCCCTCTTTGGCGGACGTCTCCCGTGACTAGACTGCTGCGGGCATCAGGAAACAGCACCCTCAAACAGATTCAGTGTGAGGTAGCCAATATCAAGGAATAAATGCAGAAATTAAAAAATTGGCCGCGTATCTGCGTGCTTTGCTGCAAATGTCGCCGAAAGACGATAGATTAGCGCTGGATGGATGGATGGATGGATGGATCGATGGATGGATGGATGGATGGATGGGTGGATAAGGCTGTACCCTTTAGATCGGGCGGCGGCTCACGCCACATAGCCGTATTACAGTTAAATACTAGCACTATGTAGGTGAAGGAATTTTCACTCGCGCCTTGATTGTAGCCACCAATCAGATAACCTCCTCCTGGTTATTTCTACCCGCTTAAAGTCTATTTTACCTTCACTGTCCCTAAACCCCAATGCTTTGGACAACTCTTCGCCATCAAGTGTTCAGCCGTTTCCTCCTCCTCTCCACACGCACTACATAACGTGTCTATTCCTTCGTATTTGGCTCGGTACGTCTTGGTCCGCAATACTCCCGTCCTGGCCTCAAACAGCAGAGAACTACCCCGAGAATTATAGTAGATCTTTTCCTTCGCAATTTCCTGCTTGAAAGTTCGGTAGGTCTCCAGTGCTGATTTCATACTCATCATCAGTTTCCACATGTCCCTCTCAGTTTCTTTCACCTTCTTCTTAAAATCTTAACCGATAGTTCCCTTTGGTTCGGTCTTCTGTCGTTTTCTAAGTATTTACTTGTCAATTTTCTGGTCCGCTTCCTCCATTTTGTATCGACATTCCTCATGTACAAGTAGCTGAAAACTTTCCCAGCCCAACGCTGCTCCCCCCATTTCTCTCAATCGCTCCTCAAATTTTATCTTCCGCTAGCCTCCCTGCCCTCAAATGATGTCCATCCCATATCACCTTGTACCCCCTGATTTGGTGTATTCCCGTGTGCTCCCAAAGCCAGCCTACCTATGCCACGTTGCTTAACTTCTAATCTTGCTTGAACCTCTGATCTCATGCACAAGACCGCATTGCCGAACGTCAGACCGGAAACCATGACCCCTTTCCAGATCCCTCTCACAACATCATACCTATTGTAATTACACAGTGCCCTATTTTTCATTACAGCTGCATTCCTGTTACCTTTAGTCGCCACGTATCTTTCGTGCGCCCTTAGATACTCAGCCCCGTTGCTTGTCCATACGCCAAGATATTTGTATTTATCCACTATTTCCAGCGTGACCTCCTGTATCCTATGCTCACTGCCTTGGTTATCATTAAAAATCATGACTGTCGATTTTTCCTTACTGAACTTCAAATTTAACCTATCTCCCTCATTACCGCAGATGGCTATCAATCCCTGCAAATCTTCCTTATTGTCGGCCATTAATACTATATCTGCATACATCAATGCTGGTAATGACTGTTCAATGCGTTTTCCTTGCTTGACAAAAGAGAGGCTGGAGCCAAGTCCACTCCCTTCTAATTTGGCTTCTAATCCTCTTAGGCACAGCATAAATAACAAGGGTGACAGGGGACACCCCTGTCTAAGCCCTCGTTGTATCTCTATAGGCTTGGATACCTGCTTTTCCCATTTTATAACTACCGTGTTACCATTATAAATATCTTTTAAGAGATTAGTTATTCCATCTTCCACATCTAGTGTGTCCAGTATTTCCGACAAGTCCTCTTGAATCACACTATCGTAGGCTTCCTTGATATCCAGAAATGCCAGCCACAGGGGTCTGTGTTCTTTTTCTGCAATTTCAATGCACTGCGTCAATGAGAACAGATTGTCCTCCAACCTCCTTTGTTTCCGGAAGCCGTTTTGCAGTTCCCCCAGCACCCCCTCATCATCTACCCATGCCTGCAGTCTTTCCTTCATAATTTGCATCACCAGCCTGTAAACCACTGATGTCACTGTTAGAGGGCGGTAGTTGTTTATGTCTGCTTTGTCCCCCTTTCCTTTATAGATCATGCTCATCCTGCTTAGTTTCCACCCATCGGGGACTTCACCATCCACTATTGTTTTGCTCGCTGCCTCTCTAAATGTTTGCTTAGACTTCGGACCCAATTTATTTATGAGCATAATTGGGATGCCATCAGTGGGTGTTGATGTGCTACTAGGAACTCTCTTTTCTGCCCTTTTCCACTCTCGTTGTCCAAGTGGAGCCACTGCGCTACTTGCTCTATCCTTGTCCGTTAGGGTGCATGTGGCGCTTCCTTGTTTTTTTTTTAATTTTTCTGTCATCATTGTTCTTATATATTCCATTGCCTCATCCCCTTCTAGCCTGACATCTTGAGCTGTAGTTATCAACCTCTGCTCTAGCCTCTAGGCTTGTCTTGTTACTCAGGGAGTTGAGATGGTTCCAGAACTTTGCAGCTGCCTTTCTATCCTTCTTGTTCACTTCTGCCACCCACTGGTCCCCCTTTCTTCTAATCTTTTCATTGATGAGATGGGATGCTTCCCTTCTACAGCTTAAGAAGTTATCCCATTTTCTTTCGACATCGTCTTCCGGTTCACCCATCTGCTTAGCGTATCTGTGTTTCTTGGAGGCTTCCTGACGTTTTACTATGGCCCTCTTAACTTCCTCGTCCCACCAGCTCTTGGGTTTGTCTCTTTTTCCCGGTCGACTTCGCTCGTACTTTAGCAAGCTCTAGCTCAGTCTAGTTAGTTTTGTGTACGTCCACGCTGTTTTAGTATCCTCGGTGATTACTTTCTCAATTTGTTTAGTTGCTATTTCTATTTGCCTTTCTGAATAAAAGTTCCCCTGTGGTTGCTCATCTTGCCCCCTTCCTATTTTCATTTCTCTTTCAAAACTCAGCTTGATACGCTTGTGATCACTACGCTTCTGGAGCCATATTCATCTATGTTCATTACCCTTAGCCTATCATAAATTGTGTGACATCAGTGCGTAATCTATCGTTGACTGTAGCCCTCCTACCTCCCATGTTATCTGCCCTTCACACTTCTCAGTACTGTTGCAAATGATTAAATCATGCCTTTCACACATATCCATCAGCGTTTTGCCTGTTGAGTCAGTATACCCATCCATATCCTCTATGTGCGCGTTCATATCTCCCAGTATAATTATCTCGCACTCTTTTCCTAGTTCGTCAATATCATTTGCTATGCACTCCACCATTTCTTGGTTTTCCTCTCTGGCTTTTGGTCCTGTCCACAAGTATACAAAACCAAGGAGCGTCAGCTGCCCTGCCACCTTTCCCTTTAGCCACAAATGTTCCCTGCACTCCTGCTTGACCCTTTGCCAACCTGCACCCTTATGAATAAATGCCCCGATTCCACCCCCCTTTCTGCTGCCTTCTGTTCTATTTCAATATTCCCATGCGTAGTCCGGATTGCAAGGTGGTTGCTACATGTCCCTAAAATGCGTCTCTACAAGCCCATATACCACCAATTCCTCCTGCCTCAGCTGCTCTTCTATCTCTCCCCACTTCAACCTATTCCTGTCACATTGGACTTCGGCATGTTCGGCACATTAAACTTCGGCATTGGTCTTCGGCACAGTGACATTGGACTTCGGCATGTTCAACCTGATGCTATGAAGCCAAGCGAACTGGATTGCACGAAACAGCCTCAACCTATTATTTCAGAGCTCGTTCAGAACCATGACCTAGGCTCTTAAAATTTGACGCGGGTACTGGAAAAGCAGTTGTGTCTGACGCTCTGAAAACGGAAGTAGTTAAACTCGGTGTCAAGTATTTCCAAAATCGGGAAGGACCTTTCTTGCCAACAAAGAACCGGTCAATGACCAAGGGTTAGTTTAAGAAGAAGTTAGGCGATGGTCGTGGTGAAGAAGTGAACCGATCGTGGCTAGCCTACTCTCCCGCCAAAAAGGCAGCATTTTGCATTTGTTGCCTCCTTTTTTCCCGCTCAGATCAGCTATCATATTTAGAGCTAGAAGGGGATTTACTAAGTGGAAGGCACCCGAGAGAATTACTCTTCATGAAAATGCAAAGAATCACCGAATGTGTTTCACACAGTGGAAAGAAATGGAAAGAAATTTAATGAGTGCCGCAGGAGCAATTGATGCCGACCTCAGTCACAGATGGAGAAAGAAAAGCACAAGTGGCGTGAAATTCTGAAGAGAGTCCCCCATTGCATAAAATTCCTTGCTACACAGAACTTGGCATTGCGAGGGCACCGAGAGAGTCTTCAAACAGGCCACGAGAGCAATGTCGGAAATTTCATTGGTCTTTTGAAGTTAATTGCTGTTTTCGACCCCGTCATAAAGCAACACCTCACATACGTTGAAAGTCATCCCGGATCCACATCGTACCTATCACCTCTTGTACAAGACGAATTCATCCACATGATGGCTTCCACAGTTCGCGAGTCCTTGCTGCAAAGAATCCGTAAAGCCAAGTATTACGGCATTATGTTCGACACGACTCCCGACCAGGCACACCGTGAGCAAATGTCAGAGGTTGTGCGATACGTGGAAGTTGACTTCGATAAGAAATCAGTTAATGTTGAGGAGTCCTTCCTCGGTTTTATCCAGGTAAGGAAGAAAGATGCTGAGAGCTTCGTTGACGTGATCCTAAGCAAGCTAGAACAGGACAAAATGGACCTACAGGACTGTCGGTCACAGTGCTATGACAACGCTGCCGTGATGGCTGGACAAAAAAGTGGTGTCAGTCAAAGAATAGCGGAAAAAAAACCAACTGGCAATCTTTGTAAACTGCGACAATCATTCGCTCAACTTGGTCGGAGTACATGCTGCCAAAGAAGACATCATGATGATGACCTTTTTTGGGACCATCGAAGCACTTTACGTGTTTTTTTCTCGCTCAACGCAGCGTTGGGAGAAACTAAAAAATGTGGTGCCTGTTGACAAGTCCGAGTCGGAGACCAGATGGAGTGCAAGGGTCGAAGCGGTGAAACCGGTTGGTAGATACCTTGAGGGAATCCTTGAAGTTCTTCAAGGTATGGCAAATAACGACGAAGAAACGAGCGAAACGAGAAGTGATGCCACACTACTGCACAAGCGGATGTAAGTTATGACTTTTTGATTTTACTCGGCTTTTGGAACAGGATACTGGCTCGCATAGATCGTGTTCAAAAAAGGCTGCAAGATCCAAAAATGAACTTTCACGATGCTGCCTTAGACACGAAAGCCCTCAGAGATCACTTTCATGACGAAAGGGAAACCCTGGTCACTGAGTCACTCGATGAAGGGCTTAGTCTCTGTGAGGCGTGTGATGTCGATGTTGAAAGGCGTTCACGACGAAAAAAACAGATGCCTGGTGAAAAGTCGAAAGGAGAAGCGTTAACGGCTAAGCAGGAAATAGAAAGGGTCATGAAGTCCACACTCGACCGTCTTCATTCTGAAATAGACGAGAGGTTTACTCGCCTGCAGGACACCGATGCCAAGTTTGGCTTTCTCCTGGACAACAACAAGCTGTGCTACAGCGACGACAAGAACGAACTAAAAACAAATTGCTACACCTTTGGATGGTTTTACAGTTCCGACGTTAACGCGCAGGACCTCTATGAGGAGATTTTAGATTGCCGACTGTTGCTTTCACAGCGGGTTGACCAGAAAGTGTCAAGACCTGAAGAACTTCTGAAATTTATTGTAGAGTATGAAGATGATAGCGTATTCCCCAACCTTCGCGTCGCTATTCAAATAATGTTAACCATAGCGGTCTCCATCGCTGGCTGTGAGAGGTCCTTCAGCAAGCTGAAATTGATACTTTCCTATTTGCGGGCCACAATGGGCCAGGACAGACTTTCTGATCTTGCTTTACTGAGTGTGGAAAGAAAACAAACTGAAAAAACGAACTTTGCTCTCATTATAGAACAGTTTGCTTCATCGAAAGCAAGAAAAGTGCTGCTCTAGTTTTTACGGAGTGTCCTAGTGCATAGTCTTTTTGATATTTGTGTTAATAATAACCAAATTATGTAAATAAAGTGTTTAAATATAAAGATTGCGTTTTTCTTGACAACAATTGTTCACGATCAACATTAGCACTGGCGTCACGAAAGGCAATAATATGCAACAAGGAGGAGACAACAGGGTTGGCCGGAACGAGTTTTTCAACGCATCATTAGCATTGATAAAGAAATGTAGTCATAGTATGCCGATTTGGTGCACACAATACATAATTTTGAACCATACATTTCATGGTAATTCAGCGAAAAACTATATGAACTGTTTACATGCCTACTTCGTCGTTCTCTTTTGTGTGGTTGTATGCAATTTACGAACTTCGTATATTTCGTGTAAAGCGAGACGACAACAGGACGCAGGCGAGGTCCATTTCTTCTTTCACTTTTTTTTCTATCCTTGTGGACTTCTGGTGTATCATATGATGCATGGATGTGCAAGACGGCTATAGTCCAGTTACCAGTGTGTGAACAATAAATCAAGAAAGCGCTTATTAGCTTGCAAAAAACAGCCAGATGCATATGGCGTTTTCTTGCACATAGATGATGATGATGATGATGATGATGATGATAATAATAATAATAATAATAATAATAATAATAATAATAATAATAATAATAATAATAATAATAATAACGATAACTATCATTACCATCCGATGAGGGGCGCGAAAATATATTTGCCATGGGCGCCGTGCCATCTAGTTACGCCACTGCATGCCGCAAACCAGTAGCACAATGCAGGATGCCGCAACGGCTACCATTGAGGTATCAAAACAAGGGCTACACTTAGCATTTTTTGCTCTATCGTTCTCCCAGAATAAGACATGAGAATCATTGCCTTTCTCTTATTTTCAGGCTGTTCAAGGCAGGAAAATGGACAAATACGTCATAAGAAAGCGGAAGGCTCCGGACGAAGACGACGCGAGGTCAAGCTGCTCGTCAACGGGCGCCAGATCACCGCTCTGTGGAACCACCACATGCGAAGTTTCGTCGACTGAAAGTATTGTTAGCACTCCATGCATGCCGGTAGCTACGCGACTGCAAACGACCGCTGATGCTTCAGCTTCTTGCACTCAAGTAGAAAAGGGACGACATTACCAACCAGCGTGGAAGCTCACTTACAAATGGCTCCATTACGATGCTTCATTAAACAAAGTGTTCTGTGAGACCTGCCGCGCTGCTTACACGATGAGTGTACCTTTGCCTAAGACATCGAGGGACAAGGACTCTTGCCTTGCCTTTGTACAGAATGGCTTTTTCAACTGGAAGAAAGCTCTGGAGAGATTTAAAAGCCACGAAGCCTCAAGTTTCCCCCGCGCAGCTTTAGCAACTACGTTATCCATAGCTAAGGGTGTGAATGTTGCTTTTAGCTGCAGTAAAGGCAAGCAAAAGGAAATGAAGAGTGCTAGAAAGGCACTGCTAGCCATTGTATCCTCTCTGCAGTATTTGGCATCTCAAGGCCTAGCGGTACGTGGCCATTACGATGATGCAGAAAGCAACTTAAGGCAGCTCTTGGAGCTACGTGCAAATGACATACCCGAGCTACAATCTTGGCTTTGCCGATCTGGGTACAAATGGCTTTCCCATGACATTTTTAACGAACTGTTGGAAATGATGACTCACGATGTTCTTTGCTCGCTGACAAACGAGGTCCGGCAAGCAGGGCATTATGCCGTGATAATGGACGAGACGACGGATATATCTGTGAAAGAGCAGGTATCCATTTGCTTTAGGATTGTTACAGATAAACTCGAGTCACAGGAGTTATTTTGTGGTTTATATAACGCAGCAGACACTAAAGCAACCACACTCTTCGCCATCCTCAAGGACATACTCTGCCGTTTTAACCTGCCTATAGTCATGTGCCGTGGGCAATGTTACGACGGCGCAGCAAACATGCGGGGCCAGCACCATGGGCTCCAAGCGCTCGTGCAAGAGGAAGAGCCCCGAGCGTTGTACGTGCACTGTATGGCGCATGTCCTTAATCTTGTGATGCAGGACTTGAGCCGCAAAGTGAACATGTGTCGTGACTTCTTGAGCATGGTAACTGAGCTCATAAGCTTTCTAACGTCCTTTCCCAAGCGTGTCGGTTCGTTTCAAGCGCTGCAAGTGGAAGACGAAGCTATTAATTTGAGAAAGTTTTGTCCCATAAGATGGACGCTCAGGGGTGCTTCTCTCCGCTCGGTCCTTCTTAGTTATAAAGAGCTGATGGCATTTTTCAGCGACCTGGCACATGATGAACGGAATGACGCTGGTGCGAAAGCGAGTGGATTTTTTAAAGTGTTGTCTAAATTCGACACTTATTTCATGCTGAAATTGCTTCTTGTATTCTCGCGTTTGGAAACGGTAAATACGGCATTGCAGAAACAAACGCTGACATTCGACCGAACAGAGAAGATGATAACATCTGTTAGGGACAGTTTGAATGAACTAAGAGAAGGATTTGCTCCGTTTTGGAAGAACACATGTGCAGAGGCAGCTGAGCTTGACGTTGACGAACCATCTGCTTCAACGCCAAGAGAAAGAAAGATTCCTCGCCGATATGACAGTGGATCCGCTGGTCACGTACACCCGTCGTTTCAAGACATGTATCGACAACGGTTCTACGAGGCAGTGGATGCGGTACACGCCTCGCTAGACGAAAGGTATCCGCTTTCGACATGGCAGCACATGGCTCACATCGAGCGCTTTTTAACAGATGGAGAAGACAGTAAATACCTCTGTGAGTTTTATGGAAAAGATTTTGACCCAAGACGCCTTGAGCTTCACCGTGATATGCTCATTGATATTGCGAAGCAACGCAATATACCGATAAACAGATTTCAAGATACTGTAGAAATGTTTTCAGGCGCTAGCGGCGAAGAGCTAAGAGCCCTCTTTCCAGAAGTGACTAAGCTTGTTAAGATTGCATTGACCATTCCTGTGACATCGTGCACGTCAGAACGATCGTTTTCCTGTCTACGTCGCATAAAAACATACTTAAGGTCCACCATGGGACAGGCCCGCTTGAATCATCTGGTACTTCTGCACGGCCATAAAGATCTCACTCGCAAAATAGACATTAATCGCATTGCAGATGATTTCATAAACCGAACGACTGTACGCCGAAACACCTTTTTTATTGAGGGCTAAGCTTTGTGCACAAACATGCGCAAATATTTAGTTTTCCTGTTTACTGTATAGTATATCCGATTGATATTTATCGCCGCACAAGTCACCCTTACTCTGTCCAGTTTAATGCGCTTAATAATATTCTATTTATTATACATTACCTGCCATTGCTAACTTCATTCGTTTTGTTTGGTTAAAGTTCCTCTTATTACATGTATTAAGTGATGTACCATATTTTGAGTTTTTGTATTTGTGCATTCTGCGGCGCCTAGCGATGTACAATTTCTCGCATTACTGTATTTGTGTATTCCGCGATACCTTGTATGCCCCTGCTTGGCCCTCGAAGTTCGCAGTGTTGGATAACTGGATAAAAAAATTTTCAGTTACGTCGATAAGTTATAGGAGTACTGATACAAAAATTTTACATCTTGTTTGTTTCTGTTGCAATAAGAATCTAACGACCAACTTACCCCGGCTGCAAACCCAGGGGCGGATCCAGGCGCTTGCTTTGGGGGGGGGGGGGGGCGGTTGGTTGTTGGGGGGGGGGGGGGGGGGGGGGGGGGGGCGTTGCCCAACTTTAAAACTTCACGTTAGTAACCAAATGCTCATTATTTTTGTTCTCAGTTGCATTGCTCAGTGCCATTTCATTATCTAAAATTTCGCATATTTCCGCTAAACATTGGGGAACACGTATCAGTGTTGTTGGTAAGAGGAGGGTGAAAGAGGGAAGGGCAGGCCACCTGCTCGATAAATGAGTATTCCCACAACGGCGAGCTCTAGTATTCCTTGAACGTAGTTTCGGAGTAAGCCTCCCTTTGTTACCCCGCCCCCTCCTCCCCATTGCCTTTTTTTCTGGCCGGTCGTGTTGCCAGAAAATGCCCTTTCTATCTCCGCAGCCTAAGGACGGTCAAACGGAGCTTTCGGAGTCGCGCTCGATTATACCCCGCGCACGTGCTCTCGGAGGCTTGCTCGGTACTTCGGCGAATATAATTCACAGCACCACTGCCTGCCTTCCTTCTTTTTTTTTTTTTTTTGGACCAGCCGCTGAAGGTTGACTAAAAGGTAACTTGTTCTGCACGCTTTGTGGGACCACGGCCGGGCTAGACTGCACGTGCGCGCTCAAGCGCGCACGTGCAGTCTAGCCCGGCCGTGGTGGGACGAAAGATGCCAGTTTGAATGACACAGAACAGACTCCTGTCTCTGAGAAAAAGATGGGAGAATTTGAAGACCCCTCGCTTTGCTGAAGAGCTGATGGCCCTGGGAGCAGGGCTGGGCAGTATCGCGATACAAGAGTATCGCGATAGTATTTCAGAGATACTTTTGAGTATCTGTATTTCTGTATCGAGATACATTTGAAAAATGTATTTGTATCTCAGTAGTGAAATACATTTACGATGTATCGCCTGTATCGCTATAATATGCTGGACACGGGTATCTCGTTACATTGTTTTTTTTTTGTGTCGGAAATGAGTAGAGGCATGTTTACAATGGGGGAATGGCGTTTTTTTTCTTTTTTGTGCCAAGCAAAGGCGCGCCGCCGGTCGCCGACAGATAGGGCGGCGATGGTTTCCGCTCAAGCACAGAATGGTCCATGTGGTAAAGCGCGCGACGCCGCAGACGGCAGAATCGCGGGGGCAGTGTTGTCGGCCTATGCCGACGAGAGTCGCTGTCTCTCAAGGTCAGTGCAGCACGCCTAATTTTTTTCGGGTGGCAAGCTATTACTTCGCGACCCCCCGCGCGGATACCGCCTTGGAACAGGCTTTGCAATGCTTCGCGTGCATTCAGTTCTCAAAGCGGCGGCACTTCCAAAAGCAGTTCCCGCAGTAGCGGCGGAAGTGACTAGAAGATGGCTATCTTTGACGCGCTCTCAGCCACCTCTCCAATGTCAGGGTGCATTCCTAATTGATTACATGCGTGAAACGGTCTTTTGTGGTAGCAGGCTCCCCCACCGCCGGAGCCGACTTCGCCTGTTACGGCTTTCTGAAATGGGTGCTGGTAGCGTCGGTGGTGGTTACAGATTCACTGAAGCCAACAGGGTCAGACGGCTTAGGATTCCGAAGATGGGGACAGACTTCGGATTCTGAACAGTCAGAACAACCCAAGTGAAGGCGGAAGCGTTTCGGTATCTAGATGACCCGAGAAGAGATATCATGACGCTGCAGAGCAATCCGGCTATGAAGGCGATATTTATTCACTATAACACGAATTTTTGCTCGCCTTCAGCGGTAGACAGACTTTTTTTCTTTCGTGAGTCTTGTGCTGAGGCTGAACCGACGCTGTTAGAAGACAGCCTATTTGAGAAGCCTACACAGCAACCTTCTCAGCAAAGCAGGTCTTCAAAATAAATGTGTGCTTTTTCTCAATTCACTGGTGTTTATTAGTGATTCGAGTGATTTGCTTAAGGTGTGCTATTTCTAGCATAGCTTAGTTTGTTCGCCAAGTATGTCGATTTCGGTGTCCAGTCCTTGTTACTGTTGCTGTGAAATAGTGTATTTTTATTGCAATTGATACTTGTAATTATGTCATAATTGCTAATCATGTACTTTGTCCATCCCCTCCCCTGCAATGTCTTAATGGCGCTGAGGGTATTGTAATAAATAAATAAATGAACTGAACGTTTCAATGCGCTGTAACTTTCATTACAACATTATGCTGCACTAATAGGTGTCTTTGCGTAGTATGAGCATCCTTCAAATAAAAAAAAGTATTCCAGTATCTGTATCGCTGTAACTGTATTCCGGAATACTTTTTTCGTCTTATTGCAAAAGTATCTCCGAAATATCCCGTTACGGTAAAGGAAAATGTATCTCAGTATCTGTATTTTAGGCTTCCAGTTCATGTATTTCGATATCTGTATTCCGGAATACTTTTCTGAGTATCTCTGCTCAGCCCTGCCTGGGAGTGGGGAGGAAACTTTAGCTCGCTTCCATAAAGGCAGCAGTTGCTTTAGCAAAATAGTTGAGGCTTGTGCTCGTCGGTGCCTATTTGAAAGATGCAGGACGCAGAAGAAATCTTTTCTAGAAAGCCTGTTTCGCTCTTAACAAAAGCGCTGGGCTGTGTGAGGGGTGCTTCCCTAGTCTCGGATTGGGATGGACACAGCGACCACCTGAAAAAATTCTACGTTCTGAAAAATGGCCTTCGGTGAGGTGAAAAGCGGGGGGGGGGGTTGGGTTGGCTTATAGCTTTGGGGGGGGGCGATCGCCCAATCGCCCCCCCCCTGGATCCGCCACTGTGCAAACCTCGTGGGCTCGACCGCGCAATGGTTAATTTTTTAGAGACGGTTCTGCGGAGCCCAGACGCAGTTTCGGTTTCAAAGCGCGATGAGTGAGGCAGCACCCAGAATGGCTTTCATGAACGTAGCTGGCTACTCACAAAACCGCGTTCACATGAGCACCGCGCGGACAACTCTTTTGAGCGAAGACTCCCTGGGTGCTGATGTAATCCCCTCTGGGATGTTTCAAATATGCGTGGTCCTTTCAAAAATGCACTGTCAAGGCGAGGACGTCAGTCTGTACTCCCGTGCAAGTCTGCCGCTCTTTCTGTTGAAAAGGTGTGCTAGGAGAGAGCGATCGCAAGGATCGTGCCAGCCAACACACACTCGTGATGCAGGTGGCGGTTGGTTGATTACACGAAAACAAAAGGCGCGTTTCGCGTGCAGTGGCGCGACACGCGCTTTAAAATTGATCTTAAATATGCCCTAAGCTACATTATCCGTTGATATTTCGTAGATGATGCGTGTTTGTGGACACAAATCTATCCCACAAGTTATCTCACCTTCAAAATTTTATCTCAGTACTCCTTTAACTGGTGTTTAATTCATTGGGTCATGACTGTGTGACAACCCAGTCAAAAAAAGTTAATGGGTCCAATTGGTCATACCAGTTTCTAGCAATTGGTCCCAAATGGGATTAATTGGAAACCAACTGGAATGCCGCACTCCAATAGGAAAGACCAATTGGACCTCACAGTTCCAATTGGTCATTCCAGTTGGTCCACTTTTTGCCATTTGGTCTCCCAATTGGAATGCTTGTTGGTCCAATTGGTTGCACACATTCCAATTGGAAAACAATTGGAACAGAGCATTCCAATTGGCCTCCCAATTGGAATGCTTGTTGGTCCAATTGGTTGTACAACTCCAATTGGGTAGACCTATTGGACGTTTTTCTTCCGATTAAAATTGTTTGATATATATAAAACTTGGCATTTGTTATTAAAATGGCAACTTAAATCGCTATAGGTCGGGGCAGAATTCCAGGCTCAATGAGTCGTCATAATAATTTTTATCTATTCCATTCAATTGTGCCATGTATGCACATTCTGAATTGAAACCTTCATCAGGCTGTGCCCCAAGTTGCAGTTTTAGGCCATTTATGTTCCTTACAAGCTACTTTTTTTTCTAGATTTGTGGTATTTATTATAAGGTACATCCTAACTTAAAACAGTGGGACAGTAATAGCATTAACAGCGTTTGAATATGGTGCAATTAAAAATGCGGCTAGCTCTGCTGGTTTGTGTGACCTACAGCTGTGCTCGTAGAAGCTGTACCTTCAGTCTCCTGCAGAGCAAATGCCTGGACGAAAATAGGCCCATTGCTACAGCAAGCCTCATCGCTTGTTTTAATTATTTATTTCTTGAGTATTTGTGTAGACATAGCAATGCTCACTCACATGGATATGAGATTAACGATTCCTGTTAGTGCACAAAGGGTGTAGTGCAAATGGAGTGTAAAAATCTGGCAGGTCCCACGCATTGTGGGAATTAGTCGTGTGAAGCAGTAAGCATGCGTCAGCCAATGCCGGATTGTCTGCTTTGAGCCTTAAGCGTTATGAGGTGGATCAATGTCCTTTGTGTGAATTAGTAGCTCTGCGCATATCGTGGACTTACCAGGCATGTCGAGTACACTGGCGCATGAAGGGTAGCTTATGGCCCGACATAACTTTGGTGCTCACATTGCAACTTACATGTCAGTTTCATCGCCACGAAGTGCACACTATGGAGCAATGATGTGCATATCTACAGACAAGTGCAACGCTTGAATATAGCTAGCAGTTATAAGTGCACTATGTAAAATTAATCACAGTGATATAATAAATAGGATAGGCAACTCTGCAACCACAATTAGATTTGTCCTGACAGAAGGATTGTACTGGGTATTTTCCAAAGCAGTTTGAAGCAGCGACTCTGTGGAAACTGCCATGCAGAATGCCAGTGTTTGATTCCGGCTAGAGCCATGATTTTTGTTCTTCGATGCCATCTGGATAATTCACCTATCAATGAAACGGGCTCATTCACGCTGTTCGTTAAGATTTCCAAAGTCTGGGATGATATAGACTATGAACCACTTATAGCACTTAACCGCATACCATGGGTATGTGCCACACGACTGGTGGAAAGGATTTCATGATGCATGCCACAGGGAAGTCGCGTTAAGTCATGGCCTGCAGATTGTGTTCATCATACATTGAAGTGCTCCTGTGCCGATTTTGATATATACCAAGAGACAACCACGAGACCACAGACGTAAGCGGCTAGATAGATAGAAACAGTCAAGTGCCTTTGGTTCACTAAAATGACTCGCATTTAACATATATTTCGAAATTTAGAAGAAATACCATTTCCTAGTGCAAAATGAAGCAGGTTCACTGGAAGAGGACTCAACTCCTGAAAAATGTAGAGAAATGCATGCACTAATGGCAGCAGTGCAAGCATTTGAGATTAGTCTGGACATATTTTAATAGATACACTACGCAACCTCTTTCTGCACAGTAGTGTTCTTGAAATTAATGAAAGCACAGCAGCATAATCTTACTGCTGGTTGCATACAGAAGACAACCAAGCATTTCAGAGAAGTTCATGGCGTTCCACAGCAATATGTTTATTAAAATGGGCAAAAAATACAGCAAGTCCAGGCATAAGGACACACAAACAAACACACAAAATAACATGCATGCAATATATGTACATATGTAAAAAATCATACACAAATGCACAAATTTATACATAGCTGCATTTGAAATTAAATGACAAATTTACAGTGCACATAAAATTTCACAAGGCACAGCAACTTGAATGACATATGCCACTCTGACAAGACTGAATGATTGATACGCACTGCACAAGTACACACTGGGCACGAGGTGTTTGCATCTAGGCAACTTTTGCAATTTTAAGAGGTCAATGGATCCCCATGAGTTTGCTGGTTAGAAATTTCTTTCACGTGACCGGAAGTTCCTGCACATGCATGGTTTTGTTTTACATGCGTTCGTTTTTGTTTCAATAAACTTCAATTGTTAGACTGTGCTCATACTGTGTCTTCCATCTTGTGAGATGTCATGTTCGCGATGATTTTCCAAGTAATGCAAGTTTCAATGTACGGTCACACCAGTGTGATTAGAGCTGCAATAGTGCTCACGTGCACAAAACCCAGCTTGTACTGCTGGTATTTCGCATTTTTGGATGCCACAAAGGCATGGCTTTCATTATATATCAAGAGAACAATGAGCAGTCACTGTACCTCCTTATGTGATGAACAAATGCACCAGTTGTTGCTTTGCACTATCACCAGCACTCTTCCAAAGAAAAAGGAGCGAATGAGGAAAGCAGTGTTCCATAATCTCTTAGTGATTATATCAACTGCTTCCTCAAAAAGGGCTAAAACACCTAAAATAGCTCGCTAAAATCAGTGGTTGGGGCTACCCTTGATTTTCATGTTGCAGCGAGATGTGCTGCTTTGGATTACCAGCATTCTCAAACAACTGACTCATGTGGCGGCGGGTCAAATGCAAATGGTGATTTATGGATGTTGAATTAATCGAAATTGCATCTGCTTATCCTGACAGTTCCAAAGACATAAGTCCTAAGATATCGACACACAGACACTGAAGGCCCATAACTCGGCAGCATCTGCCAGCTCTTCACCATTTAAATGCGACGCATCTCTTGCTCAGGGGTATGTAACGTGGCGTGGTGATCCGCACGCGCCGTGGTAGTCTGCACTCACACTATGCATGCGCACCTCTCCTCCTTCCCTCTCTCCGACAGCTGCGCGTTACTCTCTCCACTTCTCTACCAGCACCTGCTTGCGCTTCTGCTTTCACGGTGCATGCGCTACTCTCCTCCTCTAAGCGGTTAGAGCGCAGCGCGTGTTCAGCGCAGCGCTTGCTTTGGTTGACTCCGCTTGACTCCATTGGTGCTTCCGATGAAGCATGATGGAAGCAACAGTCCCATCAGTGAGTGGGCTGACGCAAGCACGCGTCAGCATCAGCCCAATTGCGTCCACTCAAGACAAAGCTGAGAAGCGAAGGGCAGCGAACTACCATTCATGGCACATGCATTGATCATGTCTTCACCAATTTCAAGATCCACCCACTGCACCAAGATCCCCTCACGGTTCACTTCAGCGACCACAAAGCCATCCTCATCAAAGCAAAGTGCATACCTCAAGTACTAGACGGTGCTCAATAATGACATTCGTTAACCGTTTCACCTTCGCCTACAACGTTAATAACGATCCAAGGTCGGTAACATGCCCAATGAATGCCAACGGAACGCGATCATGCAAGTGCTCTGGCTTCGCATCGCCTCATGGTCCCCTTTAGCGGGAGATGGTGTAATTTTTTTGTCCTCCGTACAGGACTGACTGCATGTTTCACACGCCCTCCCACCCAGTGCACACGAAGGAGTGCTGCTCAGTCGGGTTACGGTTTAATTTTTGCATTTGTTTACTTATTTAAAATTATGTGCATACTTTCTAGGCCATTCTACTATCAGACCTGTGTCAGGAGCATCTAGGGAACATAGAACTGTCGAACAAGAAGACTACAGAGAAAGGGTGCTGGGAGGTGCACATACGTATGAAACATTTTCCAAATTGATTAATACACTAACACTTCTTCTTTCTAGAGGCTGATAATTACTGCCGGCGACTCTTTGAATAGCACTTTTTGCACATGGTTTACAGTCACCAAGTCATAATTTACTGGTCGGCACCGAAGTTTCCGGACACATATGGATGTGTTATCACCACTCAAAATGATCTTTTCAATAATGGCAAATGACCCATCCAAGAGTTGAATAACTGAACTATTAGTCTTCTTCTTTGACGCGTATGAGCAGTCTGTCAGGATTGAACCATTTACCATCATTCTTCTGTACTGTACAGAAGGTGGTGGGATTTCTTGCTCAGGCAATGAACAGGCTGGTGGAATAGGAATACCACTTCCAAAGAAACGGGTGCCATCACTGCTGCTTTTGCTTTTGTGTGTGACTTTGGCATCAAAAGAATTGCAGTACTGCACCACGCTAGGGCTGACAGCCAGATCCTGCAGTTCCATCACAGTATTTTCAATTTGCAGAACTCTGCACAGCTGATGGGGAATCCCATTTGCAGCTTTGATAGCTTCCTTGAGGCTCCCATTTCCCGATTCAAATGGAAACGCAGAGTGTGCCCACAGGGGTCCCCAGTCACGAATACTCTTTACAATATGCGTCAACTGGTGCATATTATACGTCATAAAAGCTTTTCCAAAATGCATTTCTGAACGCACATGAAATTCTAACAAGAGTTTCTCAGCTCTAGTCAGCTCAGAAGTTTCTATACTGCACTGCAGCATAATATGCAAAGCTTCAACCATGCATGCCCAGTGCTGAAGGTATCTTCTGTCAAGAATGCCATCAAGTACTGGAATGCTGTAGTACAATATCCAATTTTCCAGCTCTTTCGCCTTCCACCATTTCCGCTCCTTCGTTGGTCTTGGCAATCTTTTCACATCCTTTGGTGGCCTGATAGCCATAAGCCTCTCATCGATTGTGTGAGAACTAACAGACAATAATGCCAAGGAAAGTATAGGGGATGTTTTTTTTAGTAGTAAATGTAAAGTAATTGTGAAGAAAGAAAAAGTGGACGAAAAGATAGCTTGCCGCGGGCAGGGACCGAACCTGCGACCTTCGAATAACGCGTCCGATGCTCTACCAACTGAGCTACCGCGGCGGCCATGCCCCCGTCCACTTTATACGGTATATATGTGCATTTAAACGTGGGAGCGTCAGTCAGCGCCGCCAGTAGCCACGACGGCGAGTGTGGAAACACTCTTTTTGTGCCTGTTGGCGTCACGTAGCACGTGAACTTATTACGAGCTGGCAGCTGACCAATAATCCCTCGCATACTACCTGAAAGCATCAAGTCTGCCAGAACGAGACCCTCGCTATGAATGAAGGAAAGAAGTGTTAATTTCAAGGGCTCGTTTTCTTTGTTATACACAATATTAATGAGAACTAACAGACAATAATGCCAAGGAAAGTATAGGGGATGTTTTTTTTAGTAGTAAATGTAAAGTAATTGTGAAGAAAGAAAAGTGGACGAAAAGATAGCTTGCCGCGGGCAGGGACCGAACCTGCGACCTTCGAATAACGCGTCCGATGCTCTACCAACTGAGCTACCGCGGCGGCCATGCCCCCGTCCACTTTATACGGTATATATGTGCATTTAAACGTGGGAGCGTCAGTCAGCGCCGCCAGTAGCCACGACGGCGAGTGTGGAACACTCTTTTTGTGCCTGTTGGCGTCACGTAGCACGTGAACTTATTACGAGCTGGCAGCTGACCAATAATCCCTCGCATACTACCTGAAAGCATCAAGTCTGCCAGAACGAGACCCTCGCTATGAATGAAGGAAAGAAGTGTTAATTTCAAGGGCTCGTTTTCTTTGTTATACACAATATTAATGAGAACTAACAGACAATAATGCCAAGGAAAGTATAGGGGATGTTTTTTTTTAGTAGTAAATGTAAAGTAATTGTGAAGAAAGAAAAGTGGACGAAAAGATAGCTTGCCGCGGGCAGGGACCGAACCTGCGACCTTCGAATAACGCGTCCGATGCTCTACCAACTGAGCTACCGCGGCGGCCATGCCCCCGTCCACTTTATACGGTATATATGTGCATTTAAACGTGGGAGCGTCAGTCAGCGCCGCCAGTAGCCACGACGGCGAGTGTGGAACACTCTTTTTGTGCCTGTTGGCGTCACGTAGCACGTGAACTTATTACGAGCTGGCAGCTGACCAATAATCCCTCGCATACTACCTGAAAGCATCAAGTCTGCCAGAACGAGACCCTCGCTATGAATGAAGGAAAGAAGTGTTAATTTCAAGGGCTCGTTTTCTTTGTTATACACAATATTAATGAGAACTAACAGACAATAATGCCAAGGAAAGTATAGGGGATGTTTTTTTTTTAGTAGTAAATGTAAAGTAATTGTGAAGAAAGAAAAGTGGACGAAAAGATAGCTTGCCGCGGGCAGGGACCGAACCTGCGACCTTCGAATAACGCGTCCGATGCTCTACCAACTGAGCTACCGCGGCGGCCATGCCCCCGTCCACTTTATACGGTATATATGTGCATTTAAACGTGGGAGCGTCAGTCAGCGTGGCCGCCGCGGTAGCTCAGTTGGTAGAGCATCGGACGCGTTATTCGAAGGTCGCAGGTTCGGTCCCTGCCCGCGGCAAGCTATCTTTTCGTCCACTTTTCTTTCTTCACAATTACTTTACATTTACTACTAAAAAAAAAAACATCCCCTATACTTTCCTTGGCATTATTGTCTGTTAGTTCTCATTAATATTGTGTATAACAAAGAAAACGAGCCCTTGAAATTAACACTTCTTTCCTTCATTCATAGCGAGGGTCTCGTTCTGGCAGACTTGATGCTTTCAGGTAGTATGCGAGGGATTATTGGTCAGCTGCCAGCTCGTAATAAGTTCACGTGCTACGTGACGCCAACAGGCACAAAAAGAGTGTTCCACACTCGCCGTCGTGGCTACTGGCGGCGCTGACTGACGCTCCCACGTTTAAATGCACATATATACCGTATAAAGTGGACGGGGGCATGGCCGCCGCGGTAGCTCAGTTGGTAGAGCATCGACGCGTTATTCGAAGGTCGCAGGTTCGGTCCCTGCCCGCGGCAAGCTATCTTTTCGTCCACTTTTCTTTCTTCACAATTACTTTACATTTACTACTAAAAAAAAACATCCCCTATACTTTCCTTGGCATTATTGTCTGTTAGTTCTCATTAATATTGTGTATAACAAAGAAAACGAGCCCTTGAAATTAACACTTCTTTCCTTCATTCATAGCGAGGGTCTCGTTCTGGCAGACTTGATGCTTTCAGGTAGTATGCGAGGGATTATTGGTCAGCTGCCAGCTCGTAATAAGTTCACGTGCTACGTGACGCCAACAGGCACAAAAAGAGTGTTCCACACTCGCCGTCGTGGCTACTGGCGGCGCTGACTGACGCTCCCACGTTTAAATGCACATATATACCGTATAAAGTGGACGGGGGCATGGCCGCCGCGGTAGCTCAGTTGGTAGAGCATCGGACGCGTTATTCGAAGGTCGCAGGTTCGGTCCCTGCCCGCGGCAAGCTATCTTTTCGTCCACTTTTCTTTCTTCACAATTACTTTACATTTACTACTAAAAAAAAAACATCCCCTATACTTTCCTTGGCATTATTGTCTGTTAGTTCTCATTAATATTGTGTATAACAAAGAAAACGAGCCCTTGAAATTAACACTTCTTTCCTTCATTCATAGCGAGGGTCTCGTTCTGGCAGACTTGATGCTTTCAGGTAGTATGCGAGGGATTATTGGTCAGCTGCCAGCTCGTAATAAGTTCACGTGCTACGTGACGCCAACAGGCACAAAAAGAGTGTTCCACACTCGCCGTCGTGGCTACTGGCGGCGCTGACTGACGCTCCCACGTTTAAATGCACATATATACCGTATAAAGTGGACGGGGGCATGGCCGCCGCGGTAGCTCAGTTGGTAGAGCATCGGACGCGTTATTCGAAGGTCGCAGGTTCGGTCCCTGCCCGCGGCAAGCTATCTTTTCGTCCACTTTTCTTTCTTCACAATTACTTTACATTTACTACTAAAAAAAAAAAAAACATCCCCTATACTTTCCTTGGCATTATTGTCTGTTAGTTCTCATTAATATTGTGTATAACAAAGAAAACGAGCCCTTGAAATTAACACTTCTTTCCTTCATTCATAGCGAGGGTCTCGTTCTGGCAGACTTGATGCTTTCAGGTAGTATGCGAGGGATTATTGGTCAGCTGCCAGCTCGTAATAAGTTCACGTGCTACGTGACGCCAACAGGCACAAAAAGAGTGTTCCACACTCGCCGTCGTGGCTACTGGCGGCGCTGACTGACGCTCCCACGTTTAAATGCACATATATACCGTATAAAGTGGACGGGGGCATGGCCGCCGCGGTAGCCTCAGTTGGTAGAGCATCGGACGCGTTATTCGAAGGTCGCAGGTTCGGTCCCTGCCCGCGGCAAGCTATCTTTTCGTCCACTTTTCTTTCTTCACAATTACTTTACATTTACTACTAAAAAAAAAAAAAACATCCCCTATACTTTCCTTGGCATTATTGTCTGTTAGTTCTCATTAATATTGTGTATAACAAAGAAAACGAGCCCTTGAAATTAACACTTCTTTCCTTCATCGATTGTGTGTTGCTTGCGGCTTAGAGAGTAAGCACAACCAGAAGACTCAAACCATAAATCTAAGAATTGTCGTCCTACTCCAAGTAAAATACAATGCATGTAATCAGGAACAAATCCTGCTACAGTGTGAAAATAAGGCAGGCTGATCAATGGAGATGCCGTTTTTACACCATGAACGGTCACTCCTTGCCTAACTGCAGTTGTCATGTCTTCAACCATCTGGCTCTCTGTACGCTCAGTGGGGTTAACTGGCTGAACAGGGTACTTTGTTGAACCACCAGCTCGTTCACCTTTCTGTAAACACCAGTTACACCCAAAATAACCATTAAATTGAGTGACACCTTGCATAGGTGCCCTGGCAACCGAGTCAACCGCACAACAAATGCAATAAGCTTTAAATGTCTGAAGTTGCCCCTTTTGCTCCAAGACAAAGCCACTTTCGCTAAGCTGGCTCATTTGCTTAACAAATGTGCTCTGAAAAAGCTCCATGTGTGGCTTCTCCTTCCAGAACCACAATGCTGCAAGCACAAGTTTTGACATCCTCTGCTCAGCCGGAACCTCATTTACAATTAGCTGAATAGGCCAAATGGACGTGCCACTTGACTTGAAAAGCGGTGTGCCATCAGCATTTAATGTGAAGCTGATTCTGGGACCACACTGCTGTGTTGCAGCTGCAAAATTGCGGTACATTTCGCCATCATACAGATCACCCAATGAGCCATCATGGTTAAGTGGCTTTGTTAAGTCAAGAAGTGTACAGTCTTTCAACAATCTTTGCAACTGCGATTCCACATCAAGAGTCACAAAAAAAGGCATATCAGATAAACTAGAAACACTAGTTTTGTGTCCGCACTTTGTGCAGTGAAAAGAGGCATTTGTTTCAGCATTTTCTATGCGTGTGAAGCATTTGGGGCAAAAACAATAATATGTCATTGTTGTGCCTGTTTTGCTCAAAAGTTTGGAGAGCTGGTAACGTGAATGAGGCAATATTGGTCGTTCGAAAATTCTGTTGATAAGGTCTAAGATGCTGGTCAGCCCTGCAAATGATGAATTATTTTTGACAGCGTGCTTCAGCACCATGAGGAGAATATCGCCTCTAGACAGAACCACTCTTTCAGTCACAACATCGGTAAATAACTCTCCAAAAAGCGACTTGCCACCATGACCAGGCGCTGTGGGACTGTTAGGCATTTGCTGCGGAAAGGAGAAAAGAAATAGTCACTAAAAATGGAGCAGGTGCCCAGCCATCAACATTTACGGTCGAAGTTAGACTATAAAGCAGGACAATAAATTAAGACCCCAAAAGGAGCCAGATAGCCAGAGCTATTAGGCATGTCTTAACTGAACACTAAGCAGGTAATATTAAATAAATGATTTTGTAACCTACTGTATGGACCAACCAAATCAATATGTTACTAAAGAAAATTTGACAAGCATGAAGCAGTAAACTTGTGCTAAAGCGTTTATTCTAAATGGAAAACAGTTGCTGTGCTTAGTTTTCAGCTTTAAAGGGGCCCTGCAACGCTTATTTTAGTATAATCAGAAAATGCTGCCGATCAGTAGTCCAGGCTACCGAGACAAACATTATAGTGCGGCACATGGTCTAGAATTTACAATTAATTCTCAGTCAGCTAGAAATTGATCCCCCTTCTCTCTACAACTGATGCCATATAGCCCAAATTTTTGCACCATATACCCACATCCACAGCGATTGGCTGATTTGCTGCATAGTTACTGTGGCCGCTGCGGGATGCTGCCACGTACCCCCAAGCGCACTCGCGATCATGCTGAAATTAAGCCGCGTGTTCGAAGAAAAACAAGAAAGAAGGTGCTCAAGATCATGAGCCATGCTGACGAAGGGTCGCATCTTTTTGCCCCCTGTCATTCCCCTCCCTCCGTAGCTTTCAGTGTGCTTGCTGGCACGAAAGGAGAGAGAAAGCGCTTGAAGCATACGACAAATAACTTCAACTCCGCACTTACTCAACTGATTCTAAAAATTTTTGCAGCATGCGATTCAAAAATTTGAAATCGGTTAAGAGGCAATGTGAATGAGGTTTCTGAAAATTAAAAATAGCCTGCAAATACACTCTGCAATCAGCAACCAGAGGCTACACTGCTATAACCAAGCAGCCCCTATGTCCTAAAGCAAGTAATAAGAGATGCAGTACCTTTCAGGAAGTTCTCGTGCCTTGTACAATTTTGATTACATTACTTAGTGCTTGTTCTCAAAAGCACTGGTGGGATTTTACGGCAGACATTTAATATCTAGCAAAAATAAATGTGTTAGCTACACTGAGCTTCAGTATTTGCAATGCCCAAACATGTTAACTGGGCCCCTAACAGTTAATGACGTCAACCATGTTTGTGTAAATTTTGCAATTTCTGATGGACCTACCATGTCATCTTCTGAAGCCAGCTCTCCAGGATCATGTTGCTCTGAACCATCATCATCAGACATGGAAAGCTGCAAAAAAATAAAAAAAAAGAAAGACAAAAACAATGAAACCAAGAGAAAAGGGAACTAGACAGAGATCAGCACCACCCTAATTTGTGGCAAAGCCTTGTTCGATTTTTTAGTGCAAGATCTACAACGACACCACACATGGAGACACAACAGGCACAAGTGCTGCCATGTCTGTGTGATGCCATTGCAGATTACTCACTAGTCCGAACAACCCCTTTGGTGTAAACAGTTTGGTCATACATATACATACACATATAAATATAGGTATGTGTGTGTACCTCTTCATCATTTAGCAATGTGTCGTGGGAAATCATCGGGATGGCATGCTGTGGCCCATCATTGGTTGCTTGCAGTTCTGAAGTATTGCGACTGACCGCAGCAGATGCCATGCTGGAGGCCGCTGCACCACAAGCGTCGTTTGAAGTTTCCTGTGACAAAACAGTTTATTAATAAATACACTTAACATTTGAAACATACTACCTCACCTGTTCATCCTGACTACTCAACGTATCAGTTTGAAGTACGCTGTTTATATCTGACAAGACTGAAGCTTGACCTGCTGCTTGGCTTAGTCCGGGCGCTGCATTGTTGGAGACTGCTTCATCATCAGATGAGGTTGTGTCCGTAGGCACTTCCTGAATGCAAAAAAGGATCTTAGACATGTGCATGCCTTAAGAGGACGCTTTACTTTGAGAGCTGCTATTTAAATATATCATAATAGAGGACGCTTTTTGTTTTTGAGAATGACAGCTTCAGTTCTAATTGGGTTTACTTTTTGTTGAAAAAAAAAAAAAACGAACGCAATGACTCTACCTCAGCAATGAAAAGAGATATCACAATTTTGCAAACTACACCTAATAATACATCCAAAGCGGACAAAATAGTTGAATTATGCACTACTGTGAAATATAACTAGCCCTGTAGGCAGTATAGTTGCAAAACTCCTGAGAACATCGTAACAATTTCACGCAAGCTGTGAATTCATACATAAACGTTGTCCGCTTTAAATGTTCTAACAGATGCAATGTACTGAACAGCGACAAGTGCTTTCAATGCACAAGTACAGATTTTCTGCTGATGTGCTGAACATTGTTAAGTCTATGTTTAACTTAGTTGCAGTGATCTGCTTAAATAACGGCTGCCGTTCACAACCGCTTTATTTGTACTGAAATTTCGCAGAAATACAAGTCTTCATTGTTCACTAAACAGTATGTTACAGCGTAGTTCGGTATGACCGCCGAGCGATATCTGCCGCTGATATTTACGTTGACCTTCGACAACTACATGTGCAGACAAACGCAGGTTGTTCGCCCGCACAAGCCGTTGTTAATACGCTAGGCTTTTTAGCTATGCGAACCAAAACATGCAGTCCTCTGTGAGTCTTTGAACACAAGCGCATGCGTATTGAAGGCGATAGAACAAAAAGGAAGGTAAACTTACATTGTGTTGGCAAGCCCTCTTAGTACTTCTCGGTAGCACGAAGTCCGATCCATGGTTGATGTATCGTTTATATGGGCCTCTTTTCTTTCTCTTTGGAAGTTGATCCATTATGATCGCATTAACATGCTCCAACAGGCGATTTGTTGTTGCACGTGTAGATGATCCTCAGATTGTTGCTCAGCGAATAGCACAACCTGGCTGGCACTGCTGGTTCAGCATGACGAAAGGTGTCCAGTTTCGTATTTCAGTATTTCATTTATTAGTAATACCTATATACCCGGTAAACCACTATATACTCATAAAAAACTAAATAAATTAGACATATTAATATACAGGTCACATGCGTAGACAGCACGATGATTTTACATGCAAACATGCATCTGTCAAGTACGAGCACGCGGCTCGTGAACTTTTAACATTCCGCACGTGCACCTGCGTGCATCGCGCACATGTCGCGCAGACATGCTAGATTTGCCTACGATCGCAGTGTTCTAGAAGTTGTACTACGATCCTGGATCTGTCGGCTGCGTTACCTTTTTCTCTTTCACGTGTGTACAGTAGCGCAAGAATGATCACGCACGCAAAAGTGCGGTATGAGGATGATCGAAAACTTGCGGTTGTGGACATTCGAGACATAGAAAACTTCCATCCCGAGAACGCGAAGGATTTCAAATCGAAGTTCTTTTATTCGGTGAAATGGACCGATCCGGACGGGACCTCGGACTTTTACCGGGCTCGGATTCTAGCTCTGGGAGGTAAGCTGTTCGTTTGAGCACACATTTATTTTGCCTTGTCAAGTGCATTTCTTGTGTTCCGCGGTGCGCATATGCCTATCGTTGTGGACGCTATCCGATGCGTGCGGTCGGTCTGAACAATGACACATACTTTTGTCTTGAAATGAGCGTAATTTAAATATATTCTTGCAACTTCCGTAATTTCCAAATACACCTAAAGAAGCTAGTGTAGTATAATAGTAAATTACCATACATGCTCAACTGTCTTTTGCGCCCAATCTCTTCTTCAATAAAACTTGTTGCTAGGCGAGATGCATGTTTAAGGGATCGCCTTTCTTTCCATTTTCCGAGTCGTGCTATAATTCCATGCAGTACAGCACAACTCGATAATTGCCCTTGAAATGTATGCACTGATCCAGATCATACCCCTCTCCTCCCTCACTTTTGACGTTTGTCTGCGCAGCTTCCAGCGTACGGCACGTGTTCGCCACGTGCCGCACGTGGCGAACTCGAGTCCCTCGCAGCTGACTTCATGCCCTTAGAGCACTGTTACGTAGGTCAAATAAAATAATTATTGATCGCGAGTGTTCATGCAGTAGTCATGATATTGATTAATATGCCCACCAGTGAGGTCCCCCCCTTCCCAAATGAAAAAGAAAAACGAAAAGAAAATCTGGATTTAAGCATATATATATATATGAAGTGTATTTGTTCCCTCTTAACACAATATGCATATACACAAAGACAGTTAATGAGCACATGAAAATGTTTCATGGTTGCTGTGATACTTGTTTGAGGCTTATTGCATGTAGAGCATGCACTTTTTATGATTGATGCAAGGACTACTGAAAATTCTAAGGATCCTTTCATATAAATGGAAGGCTTATTTAAGCATACACTCAGCATAATATTCTTTCCCACTAAATCTGTTGCCACTGTTCTGTGTTTCCTTTTGTACTTGCAGTGCAGCCTAGTCGCACATCCATGGCTCATAATGAAATTGTTTTCTTTTAAGATTTTTCAATGTGTATTCCTTTAATATTTTCCAGAATCAGAAGAAGACCTGGAGGCGGAGGGAAGAGGCCGGCAGAGGCTTAGATTTGAAAGAATGGCATATTCGCCTGACGGCGAAGATGAAGACGATGATGTCGAGCCAGAGGTACTTGTTTACGTAGTGCTGTATCCTTGCTTATGCATTGTATGACTTTAACCCTGTAAAACCCAGTGTATCATATATGATACATTAAAAATAATGCCTCAAAAGAGGTAATAAGCCCGTCAAAGCTTCATGGAAAAGCCATTGTTGCATATTTAACATGTTATAATGAAGTTACACTGAGTTATTCATTTAATCAAGTTAATTAATTAATTTTAATTAAGAGTAATTAAGTTATGATCGAAATAAAATTTCACCCTTTTTTTTCTTAAAATGAACTCTACAAGAAGAGTAAAGATGGTGAGTGTTTTTTCACAATTTTTCTGAAGGCAGAACGCCTTTTGGGCATTACAGGGTTAAACAGCCTCATAATACGTTTTTTGGTTTTGTGTGCAGCGTCCTGCAAAAAAGCCCTCTGGCCCAAAGCAGGAGCTATTGGACATGTTAAAAAAAAAAACTGACGACATCCAGCAAAGGGAAGAAGCTGCTTTAAAGAAGCAGAAAAAGAGGCCAACATATGACGATAGGGGTGGCCTAGTCACTGAGCTGAAGTACAAGGTACAGAGACTTGAAGGCCTTGTGGAAAGAAAGTGCAAAAAAATTGAGGAACTGCGAAACAAAAACGAAGAGTTGGTGCAGGAGGCCATGAAGCTGAGGCAGCTGAACATGAGGCTGCAGGAAAAAATGCTGACAGCCATAGATGAAGGCACAGGTATGGAATTCAGCTTTCTGTAGTTTTATGGCTTCTGTGGCTGCTACATGGACTTATTTGTAATTTGTATGCCAGTAGCATAGCCAGCAATTTTTTTTGGAGGGGGGGGGGGGGACTCAACTATACTTTATGTACGTTCATGCATGCATTTGTATGTGTGCCTATATTGCCAAACTGAAATGTTGGGGCGGGGCTTTGAACACCCCCTGGCCCTCCCCTGGCTGCGCCAGTGGTGTAAGCATTGCCTCTACCTAGATTATTTTGTTTAAATTATAGGCTTCTTTCAAATTAAAACTTCCTTACAATTTCAAATCATAAAATTAAACAAGGGGAGATGTTTGTGCATACCATGTTTACACATTTATAAAATAAGGGGAGAGTTTGCCTTCGTAGAATTGTAAGAAAATTATATAAAAAGGTATTACAGTTATAACATGAGCTCGCCATACAATGTTGGAGAGCTTTTCTTCCAACCAGTGGTGACGATCTTGCATAGGACCACAAAAGGCTTTTCAAGTCGGCAGAGCATGAAAGAACTTGTCACCCAATAATTAAATGCTCATTTATGCCAAGACACAGTGATGGGAATGGCCAAAAGTGTTTTGTATCAGGTTTTGTAGCAGGAAAAATGATGATTTGTAGCAGCTGCCCTCAGTTTTGTAGCAGGTTGCGAAAACGAAAAAAAAAAACAGGTCAGATGGCGTTTTAATGGTTTTATTATACAATAAAATGAAGTATTAAATACAGTGTGCGCATGAGTTCAATGACGGCGCAACTAACGCAAGCTTTAAACAAAGCCTAGGATCACAAATATATGAAGACTGGTTGACACAAAGACAGCCTCGCCGGTACGACTGCGAGGCTGCGGCACGCAGCGAAAACTGGGAATGAGCCGCAACTGCACTCAGCTCAAACGACAGTGCCACCAGGTAGCGACACCATAGTGTTTCCTACAATACTTACTAGAGGGAACTCTGGCGCTAGTGTCTATGGGAGCTGCAATGCATCGCACTTCAGCCAGCATGGGAATCATGGGTAGTACACGGATTTGTCTAAACTTCGTTCTTTAGGCTCCGCTTGGCTCCGCGTCGCCTGCATCTGCTTTGTCGCAAAACGAAGTTCAGCAAAAATCAGCAGTTTCACTTCACCACTTTAACTTCTTTAGGCTCACCGATTCAAATCTGGTCACGAAGGTCACAACGATACATTCTTTTATCCGAAAGAAAACCAAAACATAGCAATAAACAAAGCCACAAGTGCGTTCGAAGCCCACAAGCACGAAGACTAGGCAAATCCGTGTACTACCCATCATTCCCATGGTGGCTGAAAGATCGCAGTGCCAGAGTTCCCTCTAGGTCATTTTAGGAAACTCTATGACTGACACTACACAGCCACGTGCCCACGCATTGGATTGTATTGGATTGGCTCTGCCTACGAATGGCACGAGAGGCGGCAGCCTATCTGCCACCTGGTGTTGCTGAAAAATCCCCTTGACGGTGGCCTCCGAGATAAAGCAGCGCATTGCCAGGTAATCTCGGAGGCTATGCGTAGCCGCTTTGGAGCAGTTCTGCTCATTTGTAGCATGGATGTAGCAGCTTTCACGAAATGTAGCAGGTTGGAGCAATGGTGCTCATTTGTAGCATAGATGTAGCAGCTTTAATGAAATGTAGCAGCTTGGAGCAATTGTAGCAGCTTTCCCATCACTGCAAGACACCACTGATTATGGGTTTCCAATTTCTTTGGACAGTTTATTGCCTTAGTTTTAAGCAGATCATTTGTACTGTGTTTTCTTCATCATGTTTTACCAGGCAGTGGTTGCATGTGCAAAACATTGCACAGACCCAACACGTTGCCATTGTCACTTAGAGTGCTCTGTGAAGCTGCTTTGAAAAAGAAAAATAAGTAAGTGCCGTTATATTTGTAGCTTGGTTCCACATTTAATATGAGGTGTGTTCTCAAATTGTTAGTTACAAAAACAAAACAAAAAATTAAAAACTCTTGTGTCAGTACAGTACAGTACTTGCCTTTGGTACAATTTCTTTCTTGGATGTAGCGATATTTTGGATGTGAGCCTTTATATTGAAACTCATTTGCTTTAAATATTGATTCCTGACTATGCTGTCATCTTAAAGTGACCGAGTTCTGCTGTTTGTAATGAGCCATGCTTCGTGTTGATGATGCAGGCTACAGTAGAGCTTCGTGCTCCACTAAGAGCGGACCAGACCACTCGACGAGGGAAGTGGATATTGACAGCATGGACGTGATTCCTAGGGAGAAAACACCGCCACAGGATGATTACGCAAGAAAAGAGAATGCCATGGTAACGTCCACATCTGAAGGGCAGCTTCAGCAATTTTTAGTATTACGTACAGTTGCCATCATAAGTGAAATTTTCCTTGTGCTTGCCTAAACAGCAAATGCTGCTTTTTTAAATGGTTGTTAAAATGATTTTTTTTTTTTTTGCTGCAATACGTTTCCTGATGCAGGTGGACATTGGCGGTGGCCTTCAAATAAATTCTAGCGCATGGCACCACATTCAGGGCCATCAAAAGGATTCCCTTTTCGTTAAGGACCTCCTCCTGGGAATTTGGCCCAAGGACCAGCTGAAAAACCGCTCTTTGCAAGGTGTGTTTCTGTTCTATAGAATTCCTTGTACTTTCTTAACAGCGGAGCTGTTTAAGCCAGCTGTAATCTGTCCACCGTGAACAAAAATCCTCAGGTGGGTATGCGTCAAAGGAATTGGGCAAGCCCCACTACGAGTACAGCAGGTGCAAGTGTTAAATGAAAACTTCGCTTGACGAAGTGGAGCATGTGAAGCATGCAAGAGAAGTGAGGGGAATAAAGACATTACAAGATAGAAAGACTAGACAGAGAGAAAGATTGTGTTATAGTTAATCACCGTTCATTTGTGTCTTACAGGGAAGCGGTGTCCACGATTTCCCGATCGGCCTGCAAAGGCTCCACTGACACCTTGGAAAGTGGAAGTGATGCGTGGTAAGTGTTCATGCTTTTGTGATGTTTTGGTGCAAACTGTCTTTGGTCATTCTGCTTCAGACCGTAGTCTTATAGACTATTTTTGTTTAAAAATTGTTTCTTCGTACCAGTTAGTGAGGCCTTGTGAACTTTTTGTTTTAGACTGTTACAGACGGAGACTGCAGCGCCAGGGGATTCCCGAAACCCTTATGCCTGCTGCACTCAAGCAGCTGAACCATTTCGTGGTTGAGAAGCTGGCAGACCTTGAGAGGCTGGCAAAACGGTGAGGTGCTGTTATAAATGTGTTTTGACTAATTTCAGGGAGGTTCTTTGTATGTAGTTTTTAAATGACATGCAGCCTGGTAAAGAAAGTGTTTAAAGCATCATACTGACTAAATGCCATGCCAGTGCATTTGCTTACATCTATGCAAAGTATCATGTGGAGAAAGCTAGTCTTGAGCTTGCAGCACATCAAGTTAACACTGTTTACTCAAATCTGAGCCAGCCCAGATTCTAGGCTGACCCCCTAATGTTTGAAGCCAGAAAAAACAAAAATGTTACCTCAAATGTAGGCTGAGCAGGAAAAGAAATGTTACAGTGTGCACGAAACTCGTACAGAATATACAGTCAAACACAGATATATTGGGTGCGAGGTCCTCCACTAGAGACGTGAGCACTGCAGTCGTTATGACGTGCAGGGTTGGATCGCGTGATTCACGTTGCTCTGGTGAAGGGAAGTGGACGGTTCAACGCGTTGCTTTTAACCACGATTTCTGGTGTTTTCCGCTTTGAACAGCGTTGTTTTGTTCTCACTTCATGTGTGCGGACACCTAGACTTCACAATGCGGGAAAGTGCAGTCAAAGTTATCGGCAGCATGGTACTTTATGCTGCTCCATGCCACAGTGCGAGTCTAGCGTCAGCTTTCACTTTCACCGTTACCCTGCTTTGCAAGAGCGTGATACCACTGTCACTTGACATTCGTTTATTGTTATTTCGAGCTCATGGGGTTCCTTGCTTATAGAGGACGTCTGTACAATGAGCCCATCTAATGTGGAAGTGCTAGACTAATTGCATAAAGAAATTCCGATATATAATATGTGAAACGGCTGCTGTTCATGTTCATTGTTCTACATCTGTGCCTAGGCTCGCACAATTTGTGCAACCTGCACGTCAACTGAAGGCTGAATTAGCTATATTTGTTTCAAAACCGACTGTGGGTATGTCGCCCGAGTGACCAAACCAAGCTAATTTTCAGCCTTTGAGCCACTAATAGTTGCGTGTGAACATTGGCGTGCAGTGGTTGAGCTGCCTATGCAGGTTGTTTTTCCTGCTTCAAAAGCCACTTCTATCACTCCATTATAGCCACAGAGAACTTGTTCGTTTATTATGGTGTAACTACAACATAATTTACATACTTTGTGTGGAAGTGTGTAGGAATAGCTTTTTTTTCTTTTTTTTTTTTTGCAGCAAGTCTCTCCACCATCTGTTACAGCCAAGAACACAGATACATTCATAGTGTGCTTCAAGGGCAGCACCACAATATCGTTGCATCCTGTGTATATGTAACATTAGTGACGTGAACTTGTAACTTTCATGCACTTATGTATTTTTCAACACTTTCAGGGAAAAGGACACAGGAAATTCCTAAGTGTGGCAAGGTGCAAGTTGAAGAATAAGGAGTACCTGATTTTTTGCTAGTCATTATAACTTTTACAATGCTTTTAAAGTAATAAATTATCGTAAAACAAGTACCTCCATTGTATGGTTTTTATTTGATGTGTGTGCATTACATATCATTCACAAATAAGCATACCAGACCATTTTGTTCAGGATCAACATTTCTTTTGTCCAATTCGCTATCATTTTTGCGTCAAAAATCTGGTGTACTCTTTGCCCATGTTTTTCAGCCAATGGAAGAATATTCGGGTCAAGCTAGACCACCAGTTGTGCACGAGTGTACTTCAAATGGTTGACCAGTTGCGCACCACCTAGCTCTAACTGGATGACCATGTGTGTTCAACTGGCTAACCAATTAAGCACCAGTTGGCTCTAGCTGGGTGACCATATGTTTTCAACTGGTTAACCAGTTGGCTTTAACTGGATCACCATATGTGTTCAACTGGCTAACCAATTGGACACCAGTTGGCTCTAACTGGTTGACCGTATGGTTTCAACTGGTTAACCAGTTGGGCACCAGTTGGCTTTAACTGGATCACCATATGTGTTCAACTGGCTAACCAATTGGGCACCAGTCAGCTTCAACTGGATGACCATTTGGCTTGAACTGGATCACCATATGTTTTCAATAGGTTAACCATTTGGACACCCATTCACATTGACTGGTTGACCAGTTGGGCATCAATATGTTTAATTGGATGACCATTTGTTTTCAACTGGCTAACCAATTGGGCACCAGTTAGGTTCAATTGATGACCAGTTGGCTTTAACTGGATGACCATATGTTTTCAACTGGTTGACCATTTCGACACCAATTTACATTGACTGGTTGACTAGGTGCACACCAGTTATCTATAATTGGTTGACCATGTGTGTTCAATAGGTTGACCAATTGCGCACCATTTGGATTCAATTACGTCCAGTTAAATGCAATTGGAAAACCAATTGGCCACCGGTACTGCCCAAATGGTTTGCCAATTGGACGTAAACTGGTCTACCAATTGGATATAATTGGTGCGCTCTCAACTGGTGGCGAAATTCCAATTGGTCGAAAACCAATTGGTGGCAATTGGTATTTTTCCAATTGGACCCATTGACTTTTTTTGACTGGGACCCAACCCGGGAGGAGTGGGAGGCGACCCTGCTTGGCTGTTCTGACCTTCAGGCCCAAAAGGCCTTGGTCCGACGAGCCCAGGCAGCAGCCGACGCCAATGGGGTCCCGTACTAGGGAGCCCCACCTACTGTTTGTAGGCGCCGTCCCCTTAAGGGGTAGTGCCTGCATACCTCCCTTGTTTTCTTTTTTTCTAATAAATGTTTTTACCACCACCACCACCCGCCTGCCGACCTCCTATCACTTCCTTCTCTATCTCCTTCTACTTTTCTTTTATTCCCTCCTTACCCCCACCCCTACAAGGTGCTGAGCCGTGCTCCCGCAAGGGCTGCAGAAAATAGTGCCTTTTTCCTTTCCTCCAACCACGCATTCATTCATTCGCTTTCCCGGACTGTAGTTGTCTTCCCCATCATGTTCTGCAGCCCTTTGTGCTGGCTAGACTCACCGCCCTGCTGCCGCCTTTCCAGTTTCCTTCAAGCTGCCCCCTTTTTTCTTCGTATTGCATTTGGGGGCGCCAACCTCCTCCCCCCCCCCCCCCCGCTTTTCCTGTTTTTTTTCTCCCAGCTCCTCTTACCTCTGAGATGAGAGCCCCGATCGCCGTTGCAAACAGTCTTGAAATGATGTGGCAAGAGCAGGGCTGGGCAAAGATACTTTGAAATTGTATCGCGATACGATACAAGATACTCAGGCAAGAAGTATTGGAGATACAGATACAAGATACTACCGCAGTAATTGTATCCGATACGATACTTGCCAATTGTATCTTAAGATACTTCGATACATTCGCAAATTTGTTATTAGAGACCCCCTAATGTAGTAGCGAACGCATATGCACGAAAAGGTTTGCTTGAAAATTTCTTTAATGTGACCAATTTTGTTTAATTTTAATGAAATGTGCGTTAGTATTTCAAAAGTATTGTCCTTCTTGCTCCAAGTGCATTAGTTTACTTCCGACAGAACTTATTGGGGTCTGTTTTGGCTGCTTAACAGGACAGCTCTTCATTGATAGCGGCTCTTGCTTGTCATTTCTGTAATTGATGGGAGTCACTGCTCAGCTTGCCGACCAGCTAGCGGGTTGCGATCTAATCACAAGAACTTCAATACGAAGCCTTCGCACGATGGCGCAAATACCGGTGTGGAGTTTTACCTTGTCTGTAAAAGACCGTTCACGCAATACCGAACCACCGGTGTACAGTATAGTAACAACGTTGCTGGCGATATTTTTCGTTACGCACTTTGTATGCGTAGAGCTCATAAAACTGCAATGACTTTTCATATTCTACTTATCTGCTGGCGTAAAGGGTTCGTTATCAATATATTCACTAACGTGCAATCTTCTAACTATTTTTCTTCAACGAGAGAATATGTTCACCCCAGAAATGCCTAATACCTATTGTATTGTCACGTGGTGGTAAGGATAAAGAAGGCGGCAGTCACTCTGGTAGAGACTAAACTGCTCACTGGACAAACTTGTGCCCAGAAAACTAAGCAACTCACAATACAAGCAAAGCACTCTGTACACTGATAGCGGCAATAAATGTCGTTGGCCTTCGGTATTCTGATCACAGACGGAACGCGTGGTCACATCTGCGATCGAACCTTCCAGCGTTACCGATGGTGCTCGCGTAAGCTCCCGAATGAACTACAGTGCTCGCGTCCTGCGCATAATTTTAATAATAATTGTTGCAGTTTTACATCTCAAAACCACGACATGATTATGATGGACGCCGTAGTGGAGGGCTCCAGAAATTTCGACCACCTGGGGTTTTTTAACGGGCTCCTAAATCTAAGTACACGAGCCTCGAGCATTTCGCCTCCATCGAAATGTGGCCGCCGCGGCTGGGATTTGCGCGTAATCTTAACAGAACAATCTGAAACAACTGCGAAGCTTCCGAAACATCGCGACGTGTCTTGAGCTGACCGCTGCTAATAATGTTTTTGCAGTTTAAACCCGTTCCCACCAAAATAAAGAAATGAGAGCGCGTGGCAAGCTGCACAAACCGTCGCAGCACAGCGCTGCTATTCACGGTATTGCCACCTATATGTCCGATTAACTGGCGTAGTAATAGTAAAAAAATTAGGGAGGCCTAAAAAAGGAAAACAAATCAAATATATCTAAATGAAATAGAAAAGTCGTTCTGTATCAAACATTCATCGCGAATAAGTATTGAAACACAATACAGGCGGCACCCTTAATAGCTATGACAATTAATCGTGAAGCATCTTGAACTTACTTGTTAATGTAAGACAGTAAAAACATTTGGTGCCTATCAAAAATTGACTGAAACGGCTCGTTGGGACGCTCATGAGAAAAACGGATCATTTGGTATAGCAATGTTTCTCGAATACCCTTCCTAACAACTTGAAGATGGCTCATAATTATTTCCATAATTATAATGCAAACTCAATTTCGCTCTTTCACTAAGCAGTAAGCAGGATGTTTGGTACTGCATACTCAGTGCGCGCCCACATGATTACATATTTGTTTTCAAAATCACCTCGCAGAACAGTAAGCTAAAGCGAAATATAAATGTGCAAACAGTAGCAGAAATAAAGCAGACAGTTCAATGTAAGAGTAAAGCAGAGAACTTATTTTGGCAGCACGTTACAAGAGGCGTATTTGTGCGACCAGACCGGAAAAAAAAAGGTTAGAGCCCCAGGTAATGTACGGGAGGCCAAAGAAGGACAACTAAGAAAGAACTTGTGCTAACGATCAAATTATGATTTCAAAAGCTCTTTGAATAAAGATAGCAGGAAGATAATAATAATAATTGTTACGGTTTAGCACCCCAAAACCACGATGCGATTATGAGAGACGCCGCAGTGAAGGGCTCCGGAAAGTTTGACCACCTGGAGATCGTTCAGGTGCACCTAAATCGAAGTACACGGGCCTCAAGTATTTTCGCCTCCATCGAAAATGCGACCGCCGCGGCCGGAATTGGATTGACAGCAGGAAGAAAAAGATACGGTACACGAACATATATTCTGTTAGAAAAGCGCTTCATCTATTAGATCTAGCATCGGTAATAGTGGTGCTACAGTTAGGATCTTATTTGCACATAAGTCAATCGCATGTAAGTCGAACTTACATCCACAAGATCCTTCATATCGGTGATGTATGAAAGCCACGAGAAGCAAAGCAACCCTATGCTTCAGATTTCGTAAGGAAGCACTGCGCAGGGGAGCGGCATCAGAATTTGCGCGATAGTCGCCGCACGCATTGTGGTACGCGGCGCTGGACAGTGGATAAGGGTAAGTATCATGACACTGGCACACGAAAAAAGAAAAAAAATTCGAGAAAACGAAAGGCACGTGAGCTAAGCTGGACGTTCGCGCGCTTGTTCTGTCGTGACTACGCGAGCGCTGTCAAGTTGCTCTGCTCCACCAAAACGGACGCGCACACTTCATTGCCTGCCTTCACTGGTGGACTTTGTCGGAAAAATAAAATTATGTCAGTGCGCTGAGTTTTACTAAGGCGCTTTAGTAGCACCAGTACCAGCTTGAGAAGCGGAGTTGAGCCAGCGATTATTGTTTCGTATGCTGGTATTCCTATAGGAGTATCTTGTATCTTAAGATACACGATACATTATTGAATGTATCGGAAATACAGATACAGATACTCGTCTTGCGAGACGTATCGCGATACAGATACAAGATACCCAAAGAGTATTTGAGATAGTATCTAAGATACATGTATCTTCGATACTGCCCAGCACTGGGCAAGAGCTACACTCTACCGCTTCCGAGTTTTTTCTTTCCAGGCAGGAATAGCGCCACCGCTGGATATGACGTCAACACTAACCCTTTAAAACTAACACGCCAGGGATGACAAGGCGCCTTTGACAAAGATAGGTCCACCTATCGAAACGTCGGCCAACCTGCTCTGAGGGACTTTCTCCTGTTCGAAACCTATCCCACTCCGGGTATCCATCTGTCGGCTCCCTTTTTGACCTTGGACTCTCATGAGTCAGTGGGACATATATGTCCCACTTTTTTTTTCAGTAAACTACTGGATTGATTTTGATGAAATTTCAAATATACTATTTCTTTGTAGCTTATATGAATATACCACAGCCGATTTTTATATTATCGTGTCAAAAATATAGGCAAACCCACAAAGGGTTAAACAATGACGAATATATTCAGGTTCCTGTAAGGGGTCATGAAACACTTTTAAAGGTAACCGCCGAATAACATCAGTATCGGAGTTTATTGCCTCACGAATGAATTGTTGTTGTTGTTGTTGAATTAACTTTATTCTGGTCCAGAGAACACGCAGGGAAGACCCCGCGCCGCCGCAAAAGTTTTTCGAAGCCGTCAAAAACGATCGGAGTTAAATGCATTTCTCGCACGCTTTAGGCGTTTTCTCTCTTGACCCAACGAGCGCGCTGGAAGCTGCACAGAGAGGGATGGTATGGGGAAAGAAGTTACGTCAACGCGCGTCATGATCTTCAGCATTCGTGATGGAACGCGATCGCTCTCTTCCATTGTGATTCATGTGCGCACTAGCGTGCCTACTGCGTAATGTTAGCAGACTATGAAGCACGGCGTCAGCACGTGGTAGCACCCCGTGGCAAGAAGCGCGTGTGATCAAACACCGCTCTTGATTTGTGTAGACTGTTGGCCGATAGCATGCTACCTGTTGTGGGACGCGAAATATAGCAGGCGCCGGCAGCTACGAAGAGTGTAAGCACAGGGCTCTACGAAAAAGGGACGCCTGACAAAATGGCAACTTCGCTCTCGGCTTCTAAACTCTCCTTGCCGCACACGACTACAAGGTTTGGTTGAGTTGTTCATAACAGCGTCTACTTTCCGCCCGATGATTTTTTTTTCTTTTTTTGGTTCACCAAGCTCGAGGGGTGGCCCTGCGAAAATTGAGTTCGGTGTAGGCATTCTGCAAGCGAAGCTTGCGTTAACTAACTTGTGAAGCTGGCGAGGTTCGCTAAAACACTCTTCACCCACATCTGGCGAGTACCAAAGAAAGCTTAGCCGAGGGTCATGAGGAGGCACGGCAATAGAACAGCAACATAAAAAAAATTGGCAGAACCCACGTACCGTGGGAATCGATGTTATGCGAAGCATGCGCGGGATGGTGACACAGTGAGCGAAACGTTACGGAATGACTCTAGAGAAATATGGAAGTGGTATACGCACACTCATATGTTGAAGAGTCGCATATCTATTATATAACCAGTTGTTTACAGTTGCGTAGCGATGGCAACAGACACATGGGTGTTACCAATACCAGACGCGGTAAGCTGATATGTAGCGCTTATATTCACCAATACTGGATAGCGCGAATCCGAACAGGACAAAGAAGGAACACAGACGCACAGGACAGGCGTAAGTCACACCTAAGCTTCATTCAGGAAAGTTTCCCTAGGTATATACACAGCCGAATGGCACGCGCCGGCGCACTGCACGTACGTTTCAGTCACAGTTACAGTTGTAATGCTTATACTTGTCCGTTATGACGGAGAACGCACGCACGTTTCACGAACCCGTGTGTATGTGTAGAAGGGGTTCTTGACAGTTCTCGAACAAGGTCATCATCACCGTGATCAGCGAGCACCAGCAGCTGGACCGGACTTGTTAATCGGATCCGTTCGCGATCGCGCCTACTAGGGCTCTAAGTGTAGTGAAGTGCGAGGTATAGCACAGCTGGCGGAAATCCTGCAGATGCCTCTTACGATAAAATGATCTATGACGCCTCCTGTCCTGCACGTGGCAGCGAGGTCTTTTGATGCCCTGTCCACATTCAAGCCGTCTTTCACGTAGTATAAAGACCAGGCGTTGTCGGGTCTTGATAAATCAATATTGAAGTCACCGGTAATGACGAGAGGCCTGGTTCTCTCAGCAGATTTATTGTAGGAAGCAGTGACGCCGGTTTTTGCGGAATCCCCGTGGTCCACGTTACGGACCACGTGGACGAGTGGATGGTAGTTGAGCGTCTTCCAGGGGTGTTCTGTCTTCAGCTTCCTCACTTTCCTTGTGTCCGCCATGGTGGTGTAGCGGTTACGGTGCTCGGCTGCTGACCTGAAGGTCGCGGGTTCGATACAGGCCGCGGCGGTCACATTTCCATGGATGCAAAATGCTAGGTGCCCGTGTAGAGTGCGATCTCGGTGCACGTTAAAGAATACCAGATGGTCAAAATTCCGGAGCCCTTCACTACGGCGTCTCTAATAATCATATGGTGGTTTTTGGGACATAAAACCCCAACAATTATTATTATTACCACTTTTCTTGCGTGTCAATGTGTGTGTTCGCGTTTACTGTGTTGGTTGAGACTTTGTATCGCCTGTGGCACATACCCGCATGCATAAACTCTGGTATGTGAGTATGTGCCACACGTGACTGAGAGAAAGGATTTAATGACGTGCGCGACAGGTATTTTGCGTTATTCATGTCAAGACCAGTGAATCGTGTTCGTCATGCACTGATCCCCTACTAGGCCAATTTTGTTATATTACAAGTTATGGAGACGACCAGGAGAGCGTCCAGACGTAGGCGGCTAGATAGATAGATAGATAGATAGATAGATAGATAGATAGATAGATAGATAGATAGATAGATAGATAGATAGATAGATAGATAGAAACGGCCAAAGTGGCTGAGGTTCGCTAAGAAATGCTTCGCAAGTTAAAGGTGTCCTTTGCCAACGAATGGGGGGGGGGGGGAGTTGGGGGTGGAGGGGGGGGGGGGTACCGAGCAGGGGTTGGTCTGAACGGGAAAGGTGCGGGGTATGCGCTGGTATGAGGATAGGGAACGGTCTCACAAACACAGAAGACTCGAAAAATGCTCTCACCCTCCACATCTTTCAAGAATATCGTCCTTGAAGCAACGAAATAAGGGTAATTTAAAGGCTCGTTTTTCTTTGTTAGACACAACATTAATGAGAAGAAACAGACAATCAAGCCAAGAAAAGTATAGCGGATGTTATCTGTAGTATTAAATGCGAAGCATTTCTTAGCGAACTTCTGAGACTTTGAGCGTATCTATCTATCTATCTATCTATCTATCTATCTATCTATCTATCTATCTATCTATCTATCTATCTATCTATCTATCTATCTATCTATCTATCTATCTATCTATCTATCTATCTATCTATCTATCTAGCCGCCTACGACTTTGGGCTCTCATGGCGGTTTCCCTAACAGGATATACAGCAAAATTGGTATGGCGTAACGTGACTTTATGACGAATATAAATGACAGGTCATAACATGAAAATCATGATATCCATGTCATGAACGACATGATTTACATGCCACTGTTTTCGTGCTCTTGCAGCCGCTTCGTTAGTTTGATATATACCAAAATTGGTATGGCGTGACAATAGTGTATGACGAACATAACTGACAGGTCCTAACGTGCAAATCATGACACGTATGTCATGTACAGCATGATTTACATTCCACGCTCATGATGCGCTCGCGGCCGTTTCGCTAGCTTGATATACACCAAAATTGGTATCGCGCGGCGTAATTGTTTGACGAACCTAAATAATAGAAATTAACATGAAAATCATGACACGCATATCATGTACAGCATGATTTACATTCCACGCTCATGGTGCGCTCGCGGCCGTTTCGCTAGCTTGATATACACCAAAATTGGTATCGCGTGACGTGACTGTGTGACGAACACAAATAGCAGGTGGTAACATGAAAATCATGACACGCATGTCAGGCAGAGTATGACTTACGTGCCTTTATCTTCTTTCTCAGGAATCACTACATGTCATTATGAACCCAGACCAATTTATTCTGCAAATAAAACCAGCACGTTAGGTCCGACCACGACAAGCTTCGCTTGCCCCCATTTCCCCGATAGGGCAAGCCATAGAGGGAATAATAACACCGGAAGATACCAGTCTATAAAAAAAGAAAAATGTCAGTGTCCCTTATAGGGGTGGTAAAAATCGATGAACGATTAATCGTCATCGATGTCCGCCTTTCAATTAATCGATTAAAACTTCGATTAACCGATTACGCCCCCCCCCCCCCTAACACCGCCCCTTTTCTGGAGCGCATGGCTGCGAGGCGAGCGATGCCGAGACGAAGAAGTCGAGCGAACCTCCTCTTTTTCACTACAGCATACAGCATATGACTACAGCGCAATGAGCACATATTTGTGCACCAGTAGAACGAGCCCGGAGCCGGTAACGGCCACACCCAAAAGAGACAAGTGAACTCGCCCTGATCATCGTCGCCGACGGCGTCCACTGGACCACCTCCAAGCCCTCCCCAAGGCTTCAAGCCCGGGCAGGACACTGGGGCAGGAGGCGGCCGCACCCCGACGAGGCAGAAATGAATTTGCCCGCTTCTCTCCGCTCACATTTGGTGGAGGTGCTGCTTCGTTCATGATCACCTCCTCTCGCACTCCTCTGTTCTATCGTCTGCTGGTTAATCGCCGGCAAAGTACACGTGGGACTTGCGTGCTATATTGCGTTATTATTACATTTTGGTGTGTATGCTGTTTCCTTTGTCATGTCACACTGGCGAGCAATCGCAAGAGGAGCGCAGTGTGGACGTTGTTCGCAGAAGATTCGAAAACGAAGACTGCTAAGCGTGATAAATGTGGTAAGCAGTACTCAAGCCAGCGACGGAAACTCTTACGATATCACCTGCTGCACGCCCACTTTATTAACGTGCCAAAGAGTCATCCCCCAAAGAAAGATGGTCATGACAAAACTCACAATGTTAAAGACCCCGTTCCTAAAGGCATGAATCTGCCTCTTCATGTAAGTTATCAGTATTTCGCTATTTAGCCAACAGCGATCCACCTTTGCGTAGCTTGTCTTGAAGATCAAGTCGGTTTTGAGTTACGTAAGACATTATTATGTTTCAAAAGGCTGGATTGTTGGTGATCCATATTCGTTCAAAAAGCTGCAGGTCTACTTCATAGGGACCTCTTCCTTGGTCCCTGCGTTTTCAGCGCTATGGCTTCACTGGATGAAAGCAGCAAGGCGTAAACACTCAGCAGTAAAGTTTGTTCTTTTCTCTAAATTGCAGACGTACCAGCGCATCGCCTTGTTGCTTACTTTGTCCGTGCCCGTTTTTTGCGCAACGCTGTGTCCTCGTGTTGCAGCACAAACTCAGCTCTCTTTGCCTTTGATAAACCTGTGATTTTCGTTGCCTGCAGCGTCTATTGCAACTTTTTTTGTATTGTATTTAACCCTCAGCTTTTACTTGTTTTTGCAGGAGCGGAGCTCCTTAGGCCCGCACCCCGCCGTCGCCGTCGAAGCTCCCTGCAACATGCGGCGCCGGCGCAAAAAGACAATAATACGCCGCGCGCGGCGCAAAAAAAAAAAAAAAAAAAATTGGCCGTGTATCTGCGTGCTCCACTGCAAATGCCGTGTAAAGACGATAGAGGAGGCGCTGCGTCTACGCTGCGTGAGATATGGACGCCATCTGGCAATACATCGGGAAACATGAGCTTGTGCAGAGGGTTTCCTTCCTCCGTGGCAGAGGGCGTTTGTCGGTGCGCATAGCATGGTATTTTCAGCGCAGCCAATTGTGTATCTATGTATTTTCTATTAAAGGAACACACCGCCTAGTGATGTTGCGCCTCAGACATGCATAATATTTACTTTTTGATCGACAACGTTCACAAGTATGAACAGCCGTACCAGTTCAAGATGGGTGGGCGGTAAGCAGGTGGTTTAACTTTGGCCGCGTGGCTGAATCGGGTGACAGACAGACAAACAGAAAGACAGACAGACAGACAGACAAACAGACCAAAATTTCTGCGTTCAAGTTTCCCAAGAAAGACTATCGTCTTTAAAAAAAAATATTCGATACATTCTCAGGCGCCACAATACTCTTTTTAGGGTTCTCTACACCAGTGTGTTTATTTAGAGCAACAATCCAAAAATATTTAGAATTCGTGTCAGTACTCCTTTAACTCTATGATTCGATAACGATCGAAAACGCCCCCGTGTGGCTAGAAGTCCGTGGTTACGCGTTCTAAAAACGCTAATTTTTTTTTTCATCGAGCATCTTAAAGCTGCCCAAGGCTCAGCAGCTCAAAAAAATCACAGCATATCCACGGAGTGAATGATGATGAGTGGGCGAAGCTGCGGAGGTTCATCGGTAAACCGTGAATCTTCCATGAATTCTGCCCAGTACATCATCACCGACGTGAGATCGGGCGCGTTTATACTAAAGGTTCGATGAGTTATGACGACTTGCAGCTCACTTTAATTTTACATGTACGCTGTGAATTTTCATTGTTTAGAAAACCATTGCTTCAGAAAATATCTGGCGTCTTTCGTGAAGCAGCTAGCGTCTTTTCGTTTTGCTTTAGAAACATCTGGCGTTCTTTCGTTTTGCTTTTACAAAACATCTGGCGTCTTTCGTTGGTTTATTTCATCAATCAACGGCGTTTTGAACAAAATTTTTATTGTTTAATCACGCACAGGAGAAATCTCACCAGGCACTACCTTGGAGGTAAACAATGGCTGCTAATGGGAATGAGAGACAGAAGAAGTCGGCTTTTAGCTAACACTTACACTTCTACTTCTACTAACGTTTCCTACTGGAACATGCCAATGGCTGCTAATGGGGAATGAGAGACAGAAGAATTCGGCTTTTAGTTAACGCGCACGCTGTGAATTTTTTATTGTTCAACAACGCACAGGAAAAATCTCCCACCGGCACCACCTTGGAGGTCAAAGCGTAAGACTTGTTACGCACTACGACTACTACTACGACTACGAGGGACGAACGGGTGCCGCCTTAAGGAGCTTCGCCCCTAAAAAGTCACAGTTTCGCCGCAAGGGCGAAGCAATGAATGCGATAGCAATAAAAGCAGCCCGTGATGGACACGCTGCGGCTACCGTGCGTCCATCACTACGCGGCAGCTACTAGACAGTTTTAATTTCACGTACGTAGGGACTTCTCATACGCAAACGTGAAAAGTACACGTACGTTACGTGCACGATATCTGAAACGCTTTTAGCTACACGCACGCGACGCGCGGTGAGAGCTACCACGTAGCTCGATCTGCTGAGAATCATGAACACTGCGGTAGTTTGTTCGAAAGCCCGCGCGAGCAGACAGCGGAAGGGCAAGGGTTCTCGCTGCGAAAATATAAGAAGAAGCGAGAGAGCTGGCCGCCCGCGCGCTCCTAGCGCCATCTCGCTGGTAATGAAGAAACGCTTATAAGCGCCTCCGTCTCGGAGGACTGCAAACGGTAAAGGGTGTGTATATAACGCTCGCCGTTAGCTGCCAGAGGGATGTGCGCTTTGTGGAGTAGTGCTTAGCGCACCGCGCTGCGAATTTAGAGGTCGCTGGTTCGATTCCGCGCTTCGGAAACATTTTTCTGATTTATTTTTCTTTGGGATATTGATGTATATATACATACTTATACATATACGCAGCATGACGGCGGCGACGGCGACGGCAAAAATCAGCCGAGACTGTCCATATAATTGCTATCGCAATAAAAGAAAAAGAAGACAAGGTGCGCGGCGCAAGGCGCGCGCGACGTTCGGCGCGTGGCGCAATAAACAGTTTCAAAACTTACAGTGGCATCCACTCTTTGGGTACAGTGTACCAGATTAGGGTGAACATGGCTCAGCGTGGACGCGCTCCGCGGAGCGTCATTGCATCCGGCGCGGCCGCGCACCGAATCGAGGCGGCGCAGGCGCACACGAGCGCACCGCTCTTGCTGTACTACAGCCAGATAAGAGCGGCGCCTCGGCAATGGTCCAGCTCTGTTGCAGACCACGCGCAGTCGCTCTTGTGCGTCCCTCTGCGCATGCGCCGCTACGCTTCCATGCGCAGCCGCGCCAGGTGCGCTGCGCCGTGTTCACCCTAAGAGTGGACGGCACTGTACATCGTCGTTTTGCGTCCCATTTCTAAGGAGCTTCGCTCATCGGTTGTATTCGTACACGGTACAACTGCTGATTGTGTGTGTGTGTGCGTGCGCGCGCGCGTGTGCGTGAGTAAAACTGCACTATACCGTGATCCAAGGAGTGCCACATTGTAATATGCGTTGTTTATTTCTTGACTGGTGTGTGTGTGTGTGTGTGTGTGTGTGTGTGTGTGTGTGTGTGTGTGTGTGTGTGTGTGTGTGTGTGTGTACAACTGCACTATACCGTGATCCAAGAAGTGCCACATTGTAACATGCGTTGTTTATATCTTGACTGGTTCCTATTGCCGTTATATTTTGCTCCTTAGCAAATAAAATATTATTGCTTACCAATGAAAGAAAGAGAGAAAATATATTAGAAGGCAGATAGGGTGGCATGAGCTAGTACACACCGGCCTGCTACTCTGCACGGGGAAAACTCAACGGAGGGAAAAGAGTGATGAAGTATGATGATGGTGACATGAATAAGTGATCCGTACATATATTATAAGATATGTTTGCTAGCGTAAAGTAGACAAGGACACTAATAATTATCTTTCATTATGCTGTATACCAACTAGCCCATCTGTCCGCCTTATAGCGTGTATACCTTTTTATGAATGTAAAGCTAGCTTTCCTGCGATGCAGTTAGTCACTTTTGCAAACAACGTGTTCAAGCGCAGTTTACTTACTATGCGCAGTTATGTTACTATGACGCGGAAAATGCCTACTCAGCTCTCTTGACATAAACATGCGTATTAGACCAACCCCAGCACGTGCAACTAGGACCTCGTCTCAACTTGAAGCACGACAGCTGCCGCCATTAGTTGGGCGAATATGCAGCGCAAGGGAGCGCGCTCGCGGATTATGAAAAGGGTCTAACAGACCCTTTTCATAATCCGCAATCTTACTCATCGGTTTACCAAACGTCCAGCATACAGTCCAATAATACTGAAAAAAAAAAAAAAATGCCCTTGTAGCATTTGGTATACTGTATCGCCGCATATTTCGGGGGAAATGCAGCTTTTAGCTTATGCTTGCACTCCCATGTCAGCCAGCCTAGAGGCCCCCCTCTTGTGCGAAGGAAGGAAGGAAGGAAGGAAGGAAGGAAGGAAGGAAGGAAGGAAGGAAGGAAGGAAGGAAGGAAGGAAGGAAGGAAGGAAGGTAACAGAAAAGGAATGCTTGAAATACGTGGCACAAGGTTGCAACTGACAAGAAACAAGAAGGGAAAGAATGGCGTTCTTTCTGTCTCTTCTTGTTTCTTCTCTGTTGCAACCTTGCGCCACGTATTTCAAGTAACGATGCACCAACTAGCCCAACATAGCGTACAGAAAAGGAGAAGGCAGGGAGGTTAACCAGACAAGGGAAGACATTGCTCACAGTTCGGGCTCCACGGTGGTCTAGTGGCTACGGTGCTCGACTGCTGACCCGAAGGTCGCGGGATCGACTCCCGGCCTCGGCGGCCGCTTTTTCGATGGAGGCGAAAATGTTTGAGGCCCGTGCGAGGAGGAGCACTCGGAAAAAGGACGAAGGGCCCATGGACGGAGGAGCGCCAGCGAAGGAAAGAGCGAAACCAGCGAGGGCCTCTTTTGTATCATCAAACGCGCGTAACTACGCTATTACGGCACCGTTTCGAAAAATTCTCGCGGCTACGTGTTTGTTGAAGACTTGTGCACAACTGCAACACCACAACTAATTTCGACCTATGGGTGGCTTTTGCAAGTCTCACTGTACGTGCCATGTAAAATTGATTCAAGAGCTCCCTTTGAAACGTTTATACCTATTGGCTGGAGCGTAGTAAACTTTTGAATAAGATACGATTCTCTATATTGTTACAGGTAGCTTGTTTAATAACTATTCACAATGCACAGCGCAGGGTGGACAAGATGGCGACAGTCAAGCAACAACCAGCAAGCGACGTCGTCTTCCTCTTTCATACAGCCACGCTGTCTGGTATCATAACCCCCCGGCGGTAGAAGCACCGTCTCGGTGCTTAATCTACACAGATGTGGTCGAAGGAGGGTAATAAGACTTGAGCCGAGACACGTGAACGATGTCGCTCGTAGCTGACGATGACGTCGTTGGATCCAGGGGCGTAGCCAAGGGGGGGGTTGGGGGGGTTCAAACCCCCCCCCCCCCCCGAAATTTTTCAGTTTTGCTTGCGTATATATACACGCACACATACAAACGCACGCGTGAACATACATAAAGTATGGTTGAACCCCCCCCCCCCCCCCCCGAAAAAAATTTCTGGCTACGCCCCTGGTTGGATCGGCTGGGATGATCTCATAAGTGACGTCAGTCACCTGGCGAACGACACGGTATGGTCCAGTGTACCGTGACAGCAGTTTCTCAGAAAGCCCCACACGCCGAGTGGGTGACCAGAGAAGCACAAGAGAACCCGTGGCGGTTACGGGCGAGTTGGCGCGCGTGGTCGGCGCGGGCGATGGCTTCTGCGGCATATTCGGTGGCGGAGGGCAGCAAAGTGTCCAAGGGTAGCGCGGGTTCTCGTCCGTATAGGAGATAGAATGGCGAGTAGCCGGCAGTGTCGTGACGCGAGGAATTGTAGGCGAACGTCACATATGGCAAATGAATGTCCCAGTCCTGGTGATCAGCCGCAACGTATTTCGCGAGCATGTCGGTTATGGTCCTGTTGAGGCGCTCCGTGAGACCGTTTGTCTGTGGATGGTACGAAGTTGTAAACTTGTGCTTGGTATTGCAAGACCGCAGGATTTCTTCAACGACAGCTGAGAGGAAGGTGCGGCCACGGTCAGTGAGAAGTTGGCGTGGGGCTCCGTGCACTAAAATTATGTCGTACAACAGAAAGTCCGCCACGTCGGTAGCGCAACTCGTCGGAAGTGCTCGTGCGATAGCGTACCGCGTCGCGTAGTCTGTGGCGACAGCAATCCATTTATTTCCGGAGCTGGAGAGTGGGAAAGGGCCAAGCAGGTCGAGACCGACTCGAAAAAAAGGTTCAGCGGGAACCTCGATCGGCTGAAGGCAGCCAGCTCGAAGGGCAGACGGCTTTTTGCGACGCTGGCAGGGCTCACAAGCGGCGACATAGCGTCGAACAGAACGGGCAAGTCCAGGCCAAAAAAAACCGACGACGTACACGGTCGTATGTGCGGGAAACGCCCAAGTGGCCCGCCAAGGGAGCGTCATGAAGTTGGTGAAGGACAGTCGAACGCAGATGTGCCGGTATGACGGGAAGTAAGTCGGAGCCGAGTGGATCGAGGTTGCGGCGGTGTAGGATCCCGTCTTTGACGAGATACATTCGTAGAGGCGCGTCACGAGGTGCTGACTCAAGTTGGTCAATGATGGCTCGTAAAGATGCATCCCGGCGTTGCTCTTCGCCAATTTTGAGCAGCTGCGACACAGAAAAAAGCCGACTTCTTCTGTCTCTCATTCCCATTAGCAGCCATTCTTTACCTCCAAGGTAGTGCCTGGTGAGATTTCTCCTGTGCGTGATTAAACAATAAAGATTTTGTTCAAAACGCCGTTGATTGATGAAATAAACCAACGAAAAGACGCCAGCTGCTTAACGAAAGACTCCAGATGTTTTCTAAAGCAATGGTTTTCTAAACAATGAAAATTCACAGCGTACATGTAAAATTAAAGTGAGCTGCAAGTCGTCATAACTCATCGAACCTTTCGTATAAACGCGCCCGATCTCACGTCGGTGATGATGTACTGGGCAGAATTCACGGAAGATTCACGGTTTACCGATGAACCTCCGCAGCTTCGCCCACTCATCATCATTCACTCCGTGGATATGCTGTGATTTTTTTTAACCGTTAGCTATTGACCCCCGAAAGCGAGGGCGGACGTGCAGCATGGCGTAGCCGCTCCACTGTGGGCCGTAAGCGACGGGCCCGCTACTGACAGCTGCGCATTTGCGGCTGCTCCGACCAGGAGATATTTTACTAATGAGATGACATTTTTAAAAAAGCAAGCAAAAAATTCGAATTGGAACCCTAGCACGTGAGCTCGAAAGGGCAGGGCCTAAATTTTAGGGGGTATTTACCGCAGAGTGATTACAAACTCGGACGCGTGCTGGCGGAAGGAATTACGAAAAAGCTGTTCTGGATGAAGATCCATGGATAAAATATATCTGAGGAAAAGTGTCAACGCGTTTCCACCGTTCGCGTGCTCTTCCATAAACGCGAAGCAAGGAAAATTCGATATTGTCCCATATATCTACTGCGAGCGATCCCAGATTTCATTCCGCGATGTCCGAAAACAGAAGTGACAGACATTTTAGCGGCACTCATGTAGTTATTCCTGAACATTGCTTTCCTTACGTGCCGTGCGACGCTTGAAACGAGCTATCAGCAGCGTTTCTGGAACAGACGACGTCCGCCGATGAATCGCCGTCGCACTTTCTCGCTACCGATAGGCCTAGACGTCACGAGCCTCTTCGGAGAGCGCGTTTTGCTGTCGAGCCGACTTGCAGAACAGAAGCTGCGTCGGCACCGTGCATGGCATCGTGGCTTACTCGGAACGCACGCACGAGCGCTATTTATTCAGCGGAATAATTCTTGGTCCATGATTGCGACTTTATTGGCAGCCCCAAGATCGAGCTGCACATGTTCTGACGCGCCGGCGGTGCGATTGCCGGTGATAGACGCCCCCAAACCCGAGACTTTGGCGCAAATTTCCTCGATATTATCAGGATGGCGCAGTATAAATACAATTTGGCGCACTTTGGCGCAGTTGGCGCAGGAGTGGAATCGCTGCTGATATAACGAATTATCTGTTATAACGAAGTAAACGAAGAATAGTCTTGTCATAGATACAGTGGTACAAATAAACGTTTATAACGAATTTTCGGATATAACGAAGTTATTTCCGTGACAGATGTGTCTTTGTTATAATGAGGTTTGCGTGTATTGCGATAGCAATTATATGGACAGTCTCGACGGGTTTTTGTCGTAGACGTCATGTCCCTCCTGTACGAAGCACAAATTGATAAGATCACCCCACGCATCTTATGTTCTACCGCGGGTAAAAGCGCGCGAGCGGGGGCGACGAACGCGGCCGAAGCAGAGATCAAGCGGGCCGGCCCATTATCGTCGGTCGGAGGGTGCATGCGATAACATCACCCCGCTCGGGAGGCCTGCTGTTGAATCAGACAGGAAACGCCCGGCCCGTCTTTAACGAGCATGAAAAGACGCGTGCACCCTCCGTCGCTCGGAGGGGGGGGGGGGGAGGAGGTGTCGCGCGAGCAGCAACTTTTGAACTTTGTATCTAAGGGCGCGGTCGCGATCGCTGGCGCGCGCGCTATCTCGACAGCCATCACAGCAGGCGGCTCGTGTACCCTTCTACGTGCTGCGCTCTCAATGCGAAGTGACTATGCGGAGAGAGCATCTCTCCCTAGAGCGACCGTATTCTCTTAAACCAGCGTTTTGTGGATACGCGACATCGGATACAAAACAGTCAGCTGCCAGCCTCACTTCGTATAACACTACAATTTGTTGCTATCGCATTCGTTGCTGCGCCCTTGCGGTGAAACTGACTTTTTTTTAATATTCAAACAAACACACAAAAAATGTTTGAAATGTCCGGTACATATTGTCTTACTAACAACTTTTACAAAAAGCCACTTATAAAAAGAGTGTATGATGTGCAGTCAAATATGGACAGCTTCACGTCAATGTCTCATGATTTAAGTGCGAAAAACGGAACGGTTATTTATACCTTTATTTTTTTTTGTGAAATGGCACAGGGATAACTGACAGCAGCTATACAATAAATGAAAGCTTAGAAAACAGAGCTCAAATACATATCAACGCTTAGAAAAAGAAACTCAGAACAGAGGTGGTTTTATTTTTCACTGGAGAAATGCAGGTCTGTGGCTACCTCGAGCTCTGATCTCTCCTCTTTACAATGATGCCAAGATGGTGGCACTGCGCCAAGGGGAAGCTACAAGATTTTCACTTTATGAAGCCCGGTTTTGTCATTTTGATGACAGCACAGTTGTAAAGCGCTTTTTTCTCAATTTCTACTGCTTATCTAGTTCTAATATTTCACCATGACATAAAAAATGGTCTGAGGATTGAAAAATAAATAAATTGAAAAATTGATCGTTTTGACCGAATTCACCATTCCCATTGCCATGTCCCCCCTTAACCACTTGATACAGAGTTCCAGAGTACAGAAGTGTTGCTAAGACACGCACAGCTTTCGCTAGCACGACTACGAGATGTAGTTTCCCACATGCTTGTGGTCGATTCTGTTAAGTGTCAATCACTCGATATCAATTACTTGAGAAAGGTCATAAAACAATGATAACTCCAAATAGCTGGTCATTTTGTACTGCTAAAAATGGAGGGTGATATATCGTTGATCCTCAGATGTAGATGCGAGAAGCATGCCGACCACACGTGCCTTCACCCCTCGTCACGGCGCATGCTCCGGCCCTCGGGCCAGGGTATAAAAGCAGCCTCTGGAATAAACATTCAGTCTTGTTCCTGCCATGAAGTGTCTTTCCTCGCACCTACGTACGATATTACAGTGGCGACGAGGATGGGATTGTTGATCGCACTTCGATTCTGACACCAGAGTAATGGGATCTCGACCCCCGGCCTTCGACGACGCTGTGAGTAGCTGGAGTACGTATCGTGTACGCTTGGAAGCCTACTTTGAGGGCAACGAGATTACCGACACAGCTAAACGCCGTGCCCTACTGGTTTCGTCATTGAGCGACAGTGTCGTCCGGATTTTGCAAGGGCGCCACCCGGGGGTCCCCATCAACTCTTTGACGTATGATGACGTTGTCAAATGCCTGGAAGACCATTTCAACCCTCAAGCAAACGAAATAGCCTCAAGCTATACCTTCTTCACGCGAAGGCAAGAAGAGCAAGAAAGCGTTCGGGACTACATTGCTGAGTTGAGAAGACTTGCCGTAAATTGTAATTTCGGAACGACACTGGACCGTATGTTGCGGGACCGAATCGTTTGCGGGATTCGGGACGATGAAGCGCGCCGGTGCTTGCTGGGCCGCAAGAAGTTGACTCGTGAAGAAGCCGAAGAGTTTGTCTTAGCTTCTGAAAAAGCGAACGAAGACGCTCGTGGGATGCAAGCTCCATACGCACTAACTGCAGGCGGTGGCGTCAACATGGTACAGAAACAGCATCAAGGAAAGAAGTACAGGAGAAACGACCTACCGCGAAGTCCTAGTCTCTCATGCGACAGATGCAAAGGGCCGCATACCACGGCGTCGTGTCGACATCGCAGTTCCATCTGCCATCAATGTGGCAACAGAGGACATCTTGCTAGAGCCTGCAAAAGATCCCACGCTCCGACGTCGGGAACGTTCGCCGTCGACGGAACAGAATGCGAACATGAAGAAGAGATTTTGTATGCTCTAGTCGCACACAGTTCGGCCAATAAGCGCTTAGTGCAGCCAATTGAGCACACCTTAATGTGGGAAGGCCGTCGGCTGCGAATGATTGTCGACACGGGATCACCAGTAAGTGTAATTCCCAAGAGCGTGTACAAGAAACACTGCAAGTGGTGGCCGGCTTTGCAGAAAACTCCCATACGCCTTTCATGTTTCCTGGGACCGTTACCGGTCTGGGGCAAGGTGGAAATGAAGGTACAGCTTGGTCCAGTAACGGTGAGCAGTTCTCTGATAGTGGTGGACCATCAAGGGCCCCTGCTGTGTGGAAGAGACACGATAGAAGAATTTCGCAAAGCTGGCGTCTTCCTTTTGGAGAGAGGCATGTCGTCTATGGTGAATGTTGTGCACGTCGACAGTAAGCTCACCGCACTTCTTGACGAATTTTCCGACTGCTTTGAGGACCTCGGATGCTGTAAGGGACCACCGGTGAAACTATACCTCAAGGAAGGCGCCCAACCTCGATTTCTGAAGGCTCGGACAGTTCCGTACGCCATGAGAGCGCAAGTATCCGCCGAAATCGACCGACTGGTGGAAGTGGGAGTTCTGTCCCCAGTGAGCGTGGCTGAATGGGCAACGCCAGTAGTGCCGGTGGTAAAGAAAAACGGAGACATCCGGCTGTGTGGAGACTTTAAGCTGACGGTCAATCCAGCGACAAGAACAGAACAGTACCCGCTTCCGAAAATCGAAGACATCTTTGCAACGCTAGCGGGGGGCGAGGTGTTTAGCACGCTCGACTTACGGAACGCATACAACCAACTTCCCCTGGATGATGATGCCAAAAAGATAGCGGTGCTGAATACGCACAAGGGCCTCTTCGGCTACAACCGCTTGGCTTTTGGTATCGCCTCGGCGCCTGCGCTGTTTCAGCGGCGCATAGAAGCGGTACTACAGGCGTTACCCGGCGTGAAAGTTTACCTGGACGACATTATTGTAGCGGAAAAAGCGCAGAATACCACGCTACTACGCCAAGTGTTGGAACGACTGCGGGCGAATGGCCTCACGCTGAACAAAGAGAAGTGTCGTTTCCGGGAAAAAGAAGTGGTATTTCTTGGGCACCGAATCGACGCAAGAGGCCTTCACCCCCTGCAGGACAACTTGGAAGCCGTGCTGGCGGCGCCGCCACCGACCTCGGTAAGCCAGCTTAAATCATTCTTAGGACTGGTGACGTATTACTCGAAGTTTCTACCAAATTTGTCAACCACTTTGGCTCCGTTACACCACCTGTTGTCAAAAGCGGTACCCTGGTGTTGGGGGAACGCACAGGTGGCAGCATTCCAAGAAACCAAGCGCGCCATGAGCAACGCAAACTTTCTTGTGCATTATGATCCTCAGAAACCCCTGCGGCTTGAGTGTGATGCGTCGGCGGAAGGAATAGGCGCAGTTTTGTCTCACCGCATTAAAGGGGTGGATCATCCTATCGCTTTCCGCTCCAGAACTCTTACGTCGGCAGAACGTAACTATTCACAATTAGAAAAGGAGGCACTAGCGCTGGTTTTTGGCGTTGTCAAATTCCGAGATTATTTGTTTGGCAATAAGTTCACTCTGGTGACCGATCACAAGCCTTTGACTGGCTTGTTGAGTCAAGACAAACCCATCCCGCAGATGGCAGCGGCACGAATTCAACGTTGGGCGCTGCTCTTAGCAGCATATCAATATGATTTGGAATACAGAAAAGGGGAGCTGAATGCGAATGCCGACGCTCTGAGCCGCTTGCCGTTGCCTGTCCGCGATGATGGCAGCGAAAAAGAACTTGCCGATTATGTCCTGCATGCGCAGGCACTGGATGACTTTGTTTTGTCTGCGCAGAATGTGTCTGATCACACCAGCAAAGACTGCACACTTCAGCAAGTAAAGACTTGGATCCTGCAAGGCTGGCCCAAGCGCCTGGGGGCAGACGAACAACAGTATCAACCATATTTTGCACGGAGGCAGGAATTGACCGTGAGCAAGGGGATACTGTATTGGGGTCACCGTGTGGTTCTTCCTAAAGCTGCTCGAAATTTTGTTTTGAAAGAGCTGCATGACACGCATGCTGGCATCACAGCAATGAAGAACCTCGCGCGCTCGATTTTCTGGTACGAGCCCGCGCCTCATCGACGCCGGTTAAGGAAGAACCCTTCGAGACACCCGTGACCCTGGAGCACTCATCTCCGGAAGGGCCCCTCTCTTCCGCCGGCGACCAGACAACTAGCAGCGACGCCCTGCAAGCCGGTCAGTCCGTGCCGGGCGAGCCAGCGTCTGGAGGTGGCATCGAGCCGGCAGTTTCAGGGCCAACAGAACCAATCCAACTCAGACGCTCCACCCGTGCCTGCAAGCCCCCGGATAGGTTCTAGCTCAGGGGGGAGGAAGTGATATATCGTTGATCCTCAGATGTAGATGCGAGAAGCATGCCGACCACACGTGCCTTCACCCCTCGTCACGGCGCATGCTCCGGCCCTCGGGCCAGGGTATAAAAGCAGCCTCTGGAATAAACATTCAGTCTTGTTCCTGCCATGAAGTGTCTTTCCTCGCACCTACGTACGATATTACAGAGGGGGGTGGTGAAAAGAAAAACAGTGGATAGGCCACTTTCTAATGATGATCTTTTTAGCAACCTTTTGAAAGAGGGCGGCAACCAGAATTCGCCAAGCTGTTTCTTGGTGCATTATGCCACATGTATTCTTCCACATATCACTGTCCTGGATCCTGGCTTTTTTTTTTTTTTACAAGCTTCCACTTATATAATGTACTGTTGCCTACACATGTGATGATTCATGTTTTGTCCATCTTACCCATGCTCTTTTTTCCCACCAATATTTTAATCATCTCTCGCTTATATCCACCACTGACTAGCTAATGCACTGAAACCCAGAGCCTCTAAAAAAAATGCACCGTTTCCACGGATCTTGTTGGTTCCTTCCCCAAAAGAAAGCATCAAGGAGGCCTTGCTCATTCTCCTGCACTCCCCCTCTGCCACCCCACTTCACTTGCCTGCCTCTGCATATGATGCTCTCACTGCCAATCAACAAGTGCCAACACCCTGAAAAAAGAAAGTAAAGAACGCCAGTGTGTGCTCACCTACCCACAGTGCTAGTGCGCAAGACAATGCAGCACTACCGAGCCAGGTGATCCTGTGCTACACGAGGGACAGTCAAAGCTCCCAGAATGGTGGTTCAGTGTGCTAATGTTATGACCTATGGCAATGCTAACCTAATCTACTACGAATTAGGAACCTTGTGCGCACGCACACACTTGTTGCGTCGCTCCTGCCATTGTTGGAGGCAGGGGCAGAACACTTCTTTCAGAATCTGTCGGAGCTTGGCCATCGCTTTGCTTGTAACATGCCAAGCCACACATCACTCGTGCAGCAATACCTCACTCCCTCCATCACTGTATTCTCTGGACCTCACTCCAAGTAACTTTTGGCAACCATGGAGGACATCAAAGCAAATGCAATAGCTTAGCTCAGACATATTCTGAAAGAGACCACCTACCACTGCTTCCAACAATGGCAGGAGCGATGGAGCAAGTGTGCGTGTGCAAGGCTCTTATTTCGAAGGTGATTAGGTAAGCAGTGCTTACAACATAACCACCATTCTGAGAACTCCCCATTGTGAGGGGCTCTTTTTTGTTAGAACTCCATTTTATCCTAACAAATTTCTTGTCGGATAGCGCCAAGTCGGGCTAGTTGGTTGACATTCATTGCAAAAGCTTTTTAACTGCGCTAACAAACATGGACAAAAGAGGCAAGAAGACTGTGCACATCCAGTTTTCTTCCGTTTTTTTTTTCTGTTTGTTAGCACAGTTAAAAAACCTTTACGATAAATCTCCGGTCCCCTCGGAATTTGAATTAGTGCGGTTCTATTGTACTATCACGATAAAAAAAAAAGACGACTGAATTTTTATGGTAGTATTCTTTATTAGTCAGACTGCCAAGACCCTTAACCAGTAGTATCACATTTTTGTGCAACTTGAATTCCCATGTAATGGACCACTCAATCAATGACTGTTCTTACAGCCTTTCAAGCACACAAAAATATCATAAATGAACCAGTCATTTTCATGCGCTCTTCTTTCTGATATCTCCTATAGAAGCTTCAGTCTATTTAATCTATACTGAAGTATAAAAACTCGCATAGTGAAATTCAAATGCTAGAAAATTGTCTTGCTCTCTGCTTTCGCACCAATAAAATGCTCACGTTTGGCTGCTGACAAAGTAAAACAGAATAGGTTTCAATAAAAAATACCGAAGAGAAAATCGTAGCAGTTCTGTACAGAAGTATCCAAAGGTCATAAACTGCAGCAGCAGCATACGCGAAGACGAGTGCTCGAAGCACCAGGAAAACAGAGTTTCTCTGTGTCTTGTGTAGGGTGCAGCCCCAGCCACTTCAAAATATATGACATTCTACATGTCACTCTTCCAGTGTGCTAGGCACTCTTTGCACTGCTGAACATAATCAGTTCTATGGTGTCTCTATGACTGAACAGCCCAATTATAACCTGTTCTCTGGGCCTTATCTCACCACTTGCAGCTTTTCTGGATGCAGTCAGTGTGGCCTTGGTGTGCTTAAACACACTCTGCATCATAACACGTGACATATGCTTTTGTCATGACCAATTTTCACCTGCCATTCGTGCCTGAACAGGCACAGGCACTCAGGATGACTCGCAGTTACTTCCGGATGTAACACAACCGTTCATTATTGCTGGCCAGCAAGCTCTGCATATACACTACTGCTGCAGTAAACAACTACAACCATTCGCATTTACATCCTCAGTCACTTGGCTTGCGATGAGATCCTGTGTGTAAACTGGAGATGTCTGGGGAGAAAAAACACAAAATGGACTGAATTAGTTGCATGAATGTGACTACTGCAGCTGGCCACAGTGCCACCAAAACACACCCATGACTCACAGAATTAATCGAATCTAAACACAAACTGCTTACATTTGACAAAAAAAGATTGAAGGCCTTTCTAAAAGAAATTTTGGAGAAATGTGACCAGCAGTAGCAATGAACACAAGCATAACATGCAGTGTTCCCTGTGGACACTATCAAAGGTGCACTGCCAATGCACTATCATTGGCAACTTTTATTGATATGCGGCACTTTTGTCTCAAGTCAACACCTAGCCTATGAGAGATGTACAGTCAAACCCCGCTACAACGAAATTGACGGTGCTCGGAAAAATGTTCGTTGAAGCGAACATTTCGTTGTAGTGAAATAAAAAAAAATATGGCTGACCTGGGCTAGTAGAACAGTGAAACTTTTATTTCCAATATTCAAAAAGTGTCTGCTGCTTCCTTTGCGTCCCCAGCAGCGTTACGACGCGATTCTCATATATGCATAGCGACGCCACGTTGAAAAGCACGCAGAAACAATGGCTTCCGCGAACGAATCAAACAAGCACGGGCGCGCAACACGAACTGCACAGTTGCACCAACACGATAACACTAGCTATTCGCCGACAACGGCGACATGCAGGCGTGCTATCGCGGAGCGATGACTTACGCCTTATTCTATGCTATTCTTATCCACCACTCGCGGCTGGCTGATCCCGTTGATAATGCGGACGAATTGTTGCTCCGACCACCGGTCGCACTGGCCAAGCGCGAAAAGCACGAAAAGCATTGGCATTGGAAAAGGCACCATACCACGACTGCACCCGAGGGCTGCTCGCATCGATAACGTGGTTGTGGCGGATGTACCGTCGCTCTGACCACTAGCGAAGCGCGAAAAGCACGCAAAGTATTGGAAAGGCATTGGAAAAGCTATCGTTTCGCGATTGCACCCCAGTGTCGACAACTGAGCTTTGGCTTCGGATTGTCTGCGACTCAGAAGCAACTCAAGCCAGTTGCGAAAGCAGGGCAGTCTGATCGCCGTCGCTATCAAGCAATGGCGGCCCCCCTGGTCAGTCAACAGCGGCGGTTTCTGGTGGTTCCAACACGCGATTCAGACTTTGAATTCGTATTTTTATGTTCTAAAATGCATCAAAAATGTCCGAGATTGTGTTTATTGCACGGTAAATTAAATTTTTGAGCCCCGAATGGCATCGTCAAATTTCGTAAAAAGTGTTCATTGTGGCGAGCATATTTATGCATTGACTCCTATGGACTGTTGACGGGGAACCGAGAATTTTTCGTTGTACCGGAAATTTCGTTGAAGCGGAGTTCGTTGTAGCGGAGTTCGACTGTAACGGCTGTCACGTTGCCTGGACACAATACTGCCACTCTGGTTGGAGACTCCTGTTTAGACAGAGAGGCTTAAGCAATTCAGCAAGCAAAGTGGATGGTGACAAGCCACAATGCTATCCATCAATATTTCTGCATTTGCAGACCCTATCAAAAATAACTGAACTTGATTTCCATCAAAACTCTCACTAGCGTCCCACACTGGACATCACTTCTAAAATGTATACTAATGTGCACATCGCTTTATTCCAGCACACATTATTTTGCATAATGTGGAAGATGTAGTCGATATTAGTGGAACGACACGCTGGAGGCCTGTGCTGAAGATAATGCCTTCATGGTTGTTGAATGGCCCCTGTACTAATATATTACTGGTAAATGAACCCACACAAATAAGTTGTCTATTTGAATCAGATACAGTAAACTCCTGTTAAGATGAAATTTGCTAAGCGGAATTTTTATTCTGAGCAAGGTGCAAATGTGTGGTAAGAACGATCTGCTTAAAAAAGAATTTCACTGTTAATATTAACTTTTTGCAGCAAACGCTGGGCCTCTTTGGTTTTCAGCGTTCTGGCAGTCTTCTGGAAGCCAGACTGCAGCCAGGTAAAATCTGGTTCTCACAGAAAACGTAATGGTCACACGTGCTGGGACCACGATGAATTCCAGATAACATGCAGACCAAAGTTGCACTGGTGTCGCAAATAAAGATGTTTTCATCTGTGATG